>NW_027226928.1:0-20559 GCF_037783145.1 Equus przewalskii
GGTTCCGGTGAGTCGAGCAGGTGGTTCCGGCGTGCTCAGCAGGTGGTTCAGGCGGTTCTGGCAGGTGGTATCCGTCTGTTCGGGGTGTGGTTCCAGCATCTCATGAACACGTTTCTGGCACGTCTGAGATGTGGTTCCAGCCGGCCCGACAGGTGTTTCCGCAGTGTCCGCCAAGCGGTTCTGGCGTAGTTGGCAGGTGATTTTGGCATGACCGGCAGGTGGTTCCAGCAAGCCTGGCAGGTGATTCCAAAGTGTTCACCAACTGGTTGTGGCGTAGCCGGCAGGTGATGTTTGCGTGATCGGCAGGTGGTTCTGGCGAGTCGAGCAGGTGGTTCCGGCGTGCTCGGCTGGTGCTTCCGGGGTCATTGGCACGGGGTTCTGGCATGTCTGAGAGGTGGTTCCTGCATGCCCGGCAAGTGATTCCGGAGTGATCGCCAAGTGGTTCTGGCATAGTCGGCAGGTGATTTTGGCATGTCCGGCAGGTGGTTCAGGCGAGTTGAGCAGGTGGTTCCAACGTGCTTGGCAGGTGCTTCCGGCGTCTCCGGCACGTGTTTCTGGCACATCTGACAGGTGGTTCCGGCATGCCCGAAAGGTGATTCCGGTCTGTCCGGTAGGTGGTTCCAGCCTGCACGGCATGTGGTTCTGGTACGTCTCAGAGGTGGTTGCGCATGCCCAACAGGTGATTCCGGACTGTCCGCCACATGGTTCTGGCACGTCTGAGAGGTGGTTCCGGCATGCCCAGCAGGTCATCCCAGAGAGTCCTCCAAGTGGTTCTGGCATAACACGCAGGTGATTTTGGCGTGTCTGGCAGGTTGTTCCGTTGTGCTTGGCAGGTGGTTCAGGCTTGGCTGGCAGGTGGTTCCAGACTGACCAGGACGTGTTTCCAGCTTCTCCGGCAGGTGGTTCTGGTACGTCTGAGAGGTGGTTCCGCCATGGCTGGCAGGTGATTCCGGACAGTCCCCCAGGTGGTTCTGGCATAGCCAGCAGTTGATATTGGCCTGTCCGGCAGGTGGTTCCAGCGAGTCGAACAGGTGGCTCCGGCGTTCTTGGCAGGTGGTTCCGGTCTGTCCGGTAGGTGTTTCCGGCGTGTCCGGCACGTGCTTCCGGCACGTCTGAGAGGTGGTTCCGGCATGCGCGGCAGGTGATTCCGTAGTGTCCGCCAGGTGGTTCTGGCATACCCGGCAGGTGATTTTGGCGTGTCCGGCAGGTGTTTCTGGCGAGTCGAGCATGTGGCTCCGGCATGCTCGGCAGGTGCTTCCGGCGTCTCCGGCACGTGGTTCTGGTGTGTCTGAGAGCTGGTTCCGGCATGTCCGGCAGATGATTCCGGAGTGTCCGCCAAGTGGTTCTGGCATACCCGGCTGGTGATTTGGGCATGTCAGGTAGGTGGTTCCGGCGAGTCGAGCAGGTGGCTCCGGCGTGCTCGGCAGGTTGTTCAGACGGGTCTGGCAGGTGTTTTCCGTCTGTTCGGGGTGTGGTTCCAGCATCTCATGCACATGGTTCTGGCACGTCTGAGATGTGGTTCCGGCCGGCCCGACAGGTGTTTCCACAGTGTCCGCCAAGTGGTACTGGCGTAGTTGGCAGGTGATTTGGGCATGACCGGCAGGTGGTTCCAGCAAGCCCGGCAGGTGATTCCGAAGTGTTCCCCAACTGGTTGTGGCGTAGCCGGCAGGTGACTTTTGCGTGTCCGGCAGGTGGTTCTGGCGAGTCGAGCAGGTGGTTCCGGCGTGCTCGGCAGGTGCTTCCGGGGTCATTGGCACGTGGTTCTGGCATATCTGAGAGGTGGTTCCGGCATGCCCAAAAGTTGATTCCGGTCTGTCCGGTAGGTGGTTCCGGCGTGCACGGCACGTGGTTCTGGTACGTCTCAGAGGTGGTTGCGTATGGCCAACAGGTGATTCCGGACTGTCCGCCACGTGCTTCTGGCACGTCTGAGAGGTGGTTCCAACATGCCCGGCAGGTCATTTCGGAGAGTCGTCCAAGTGGTTCTGGCGTAGCCCGCAGGTGATTTTGGCGTGTCCGGCAGGTGGTTCCGCAGTGCTCGGCAGGTGGTTCAGGCATGGCCGTCACGTGGTTCCAGTCTGTCCAGGACGTGTTTCCAGCTTCTCCGGCAGGTGGTTCTGGTACGTCTGAAAGGTGGTTCCGCCATGGCTGGCAGGTGATCCCGGACTGTCCCCCAGGTGGTTCTGGCATAGCCAGCAGTTGATATTGGCCTGTCCGGCAGGTGGTTCCAGCGAGTCGAACAGGTGGCTCCGGCGTTCTTGGCAGGTGGTTCCGGTCTGTCCGGTAGGTGTTTCCGGCGTGTCCGGCACGTGCTTCCGGCACGTCTGAGAGGTGGTTCCGGCATGCGCGGCAGGTGATTCCGTAGTGTCCGCCAGGTGGTTCTGGCATACCCGGCAGGTGATTTTGGCGTGTCCGGCAGGTGTTTCTGGCGAGTCGAGCAGGTGGCTCCGGCATGCTCGGCAGGTGCTTCCGGCGTCTCCGGCACGTGGTTCTGGTGTGTCTGAGAGCTGGTTCCTGCATGTCCGGCAGATGATTCCGGAGTGTCCGCCAAGTGGTTCTGGCATACCCGGCTGGTGATTTGGGCATGTCAGGTAGGTGGTTCCGGCGAGTCGAGCAGGTGGCTCCGGCGTGCTCGGCAGGTTGTTCAGACGGGTCTGGCAGGTGTTTTCCGTCTGTTCGGGGTGTGGTTCCAGCATCTCATGCACATGGTTCTGGCACGTCTGAGATGTGGTTCCGGCCGGCCCGACAGGTGTTTCCACAGTGTCCGCCAAGTGGTACTGGCGTAGTTGGCAGGTGATTTTGGCATGACCGGCAGGTGGTTCCAGCAAGCCCGGCAGGTGATTCCGAAGTGTTCCCCAACCGGTTGTGGCGTAGCCGGCAGGTGATTTTTGCGTGTCCGGCAGGTAGTTCTGGCGAGTCGAGCAGGTGGTTCCGGCGTGCTCGGCAGGTGCTTCCGGGGTCATTGGCACGTGGTTCTGGCATATCTGAGAGGTGGTTCCGGCATGACCGGCAGGTGATTCCGGAGTGTTCGCCAAGTGTTTCCGGCGTAGCCGGCAGGTGATTTTGCATGTCCAGCGGTCGTTCCGGCGGGTCGAGCCGGTGGTTCCGGCGTGTCCGGCAGGTGGTTCCGGTCTGTCCGGCAGGTGGTTCTGTGGTGTCCGGCACGAGGTTCAGTCTGAGAGGCTGTGCCGGCATGCCCCTCACGTGATTCCGGCTTGTCCCCGAAGTGGTGCTGGTGTAGCGGGCAGGTGATTTTGGCGTGTCCGGCAGGTGGTTCAGGCGAGTTGAGCAGGTGGTTGCGACGTGCTCGGCAGGTGCTTCCGGCGTCTCCGGCACGTGTTTCTGGCACATCTGACTGGTGGTTCCGGCATGCCCAAAAGTTGATTCCGGTCTGTCCGGTAGGTGGTTCCGGCGTGCACGGCACGTGGTTCTGGTACGTCTCAGAGGTGGTTGCGTATGGCCAACAGGTGATTCCGGACTGTCCGCCACGTGCTTCTGGCACGTCTGAGAGGTGGTTCCAACATGCCCGGCAGGTCATTTCGGAGAGTCGTCCAAGTGGTTCTGGCGTAGCCCGCAGGTGATTTTGGCATGTCCGGCAGGTGGTTCTGGCGAGTCGAGCAGGTGGTTCCGCCGTGCTCGGCAGGTGGTTCAGGCATGGCCGTCACGTGGTTCCAGTCTGTCCAGGACGTGTTTCCAGCTTCTCCGGCAGGTGGTTCTGGTACGTCTGAGAGGTGGTTCCGCCATGGCTGGCAGGTGATCCCGGACTGTCCCCCAGGTGGTTCTGGCATAGCCAGCAGTTGATATTGGCCTGTCCGGCAGGTGGTTCCAGCGAGTCGAACAGGTGGCTCCGGCGTTCTTGGCAGGTGGTTCCGGTCTGTCCGGTAGGTGTTTCCGGCGTGTCCGGCACGTGCTTCCGGCACGTCTGAGAGGTGGTTCCGGCATGCGCGGCAGGTGATTCCGTAGTGTCCGCCAGGTGGTTCTGGCATACCCGGCAGGTGATTTTGGCGTGTCCGGCAGGTGTTTCTGGCGAGTCGAGCAGGTGGCTCCGGCATGCTCGGCAGGTGCTTCCGGCGTCTCCGGCACGTGGTTCTGGTGTGTCTGAGAGCTGGTTCCGGCATGTCCGGCAGATGATTCCGGAGTGTCCGCCAAGTGGTTCTGGCATACCCAGCAGGTGATTTTGGCGTGTCAGGGAGGTGGTACCGGTGAGTCGAGCAGGTGGTTCCGGCGTGCTCAGCAGGTGGTTCAGGCGGTTCTGGCAGGTGGTATCCGTCTGTTCGGGGTGTGGTTCCAGCATCTCATGAACACGTTTCTGGCACGTCTGAGATGTGGTTCCAGCCGGCCCGACAGGTGTTTCCGCAGTGTCCGCCAAGCGGTTCTGGCGTAGTTGGCAGGTGATTTTGGCATGACCGGCAGGTGGTTCCAGCAAGCCTGGCAGGTGATTCCAAAGTGTTCACCAACTGGTTGTGGCGTAGCCGGCAGGTGATGTTTGCGTGATCGGCAGGTGGTTCTGGCGAGTCGAGCAGGTGGTTCCGGCGTGCTCGGCTGGTGCTTCCGGGATCATTGGCACGGGGTTCTGGCATGTCTGAGAGGTGGTTCCTGCATGCCCGGCAAGTGATTCCGGAGTGTTCGCCAAGTGGTTCTGGCATAGTCGGCAGGTGATTTTGGCATGTCCGGCAGGTGGTTCAGGCGAGTTGAGCAGGTGGTTCCAACGTGCTTGGCAGGTGCTTCCGGCGTCTCCGGCACGTGTTTCTGGCACATCTGACAGGTGGTTCCGGCATGCCCGAAAGGTGATTCCGGTCTGTCCGGTAGGTGGTTCCAGCCTGCACGGCATGTGGTTCTGGTACATCTCAGAGGTGGTTGCGCATGCCCAACAGGTGATTCCGGACTGTCCGCCACATGGTTCTGGAACGTCTGAGAGGTGGTTCCGGCATGACCGGCAGGTCATCCCAGAGAGTCATCCAAGTGGTTCTGGCATATCACGCAGGTGATTTTGGCGTGTCTGGCAGGTAGTTCCGTTGTGCTTGGCAGGTGGTTCAGGCTTGGCCGGCAGGTGGTTCCAGACTGTCCAGGACGTGTTTCCAGCTTCTCCGGCAGGTGGTTCTGGTACGTCTGAGAGGTGGTTCCGCCATGGCTGGCAGGTGATTCCGGACCGTCCCCCAGGGGGTTCTGGCATAGCCAGCAGTTGATATTGGCCTGTCCGGCAGGTGGTTCCAGCGAGTCGAACAGGTGGCTCCGGCGTGCTCGGGAGGTGGTTCCGGTCTGTCCGGTAGGTGATTCCGGCGTGTCCGGCACGTGCTTCTGGCACGTCTGAGAGGTGGTCCCGGCATGCGCGACAGGTGATTTCGGAGTTTCCGCCAGGTGGTTCTGGCGTACCCGGCAGGTGATTTTGGCGTGTCCGGCAGGTGTTTCTGGCGAGTCGAGCAGGTGGCTCCGGCATGCTCGGCAGGTGCTTCCGGCGTCTCCGGCACGTGGTTCTGGTGTGTCTGAGAGCTGGTTCCGGCATGTCCGGCAGTTGATTCCGGAGTGTCCGCCAAGTGGTTCTGGCATACCCGGCTGGTGATTTTGGCATGTCAGGTAGGTGGTTCCGGCGAGTCGAGCAGGTGGCTCCGGCGAGCTCGGTAGGTTGTTCAGACGGGTCTGGCAGGTGTTTTCCGTCTGTTCGGGGTGTGGTTCCAGCATCTCATGCACATGGTTCTGGCACGTCTGAGATGTGGTTCCGGCCGGGCCGACAGGTGTTTCCACAGTGTCCGCCAAGTGGTACTTGCGTAGTTGGCAGGTGATTTTGGCATGACCGGCAGGTGGTTCCAGCAAGCCCGGCAGGTGATTCCGAAGTGTTCCCCAACTGGTTGTGGCGTAGCCGGCAGGTGATTTTTGCGTGTCCGGCAGGTGGTTCTGGCGAGTCGAGCAGGTGGTTCCGGCATGCTCGGCAGGTGCTTCCGGGGTCATTGGCACGTGGTTCTGGCATATCTGAGAGGTGGTTCCGGCATGCCCGGCAGGTGATTCCGGACTGTTTGCCAAGTGTTTCCGGCGTAGCCGGCAGGTGATTTTGCATGTCCAGCGGTCGTTCCGGCGGGTCGAGCCGGTGTTTCCGGCGTGTCCGGCAGGTGGTTCCTGTCTGTCCGGCAGGTGGTTCTGTGGTGTCCGGCACGAGGTTCAGTCTGAGAGGCTGTGCCGGCATGCCCCTCACGTGATTCCGGCTTGTCCCCGAAGTGCTGCTGGTGTAGCGGGTAGGTGATTTTGGCGTGTCCGGCAGGTGGTCAAGGCGAGTTGAGCAGGTGGTTGCGACGTGCTCGGCAGGTGCTTCCGGAGTCTCCGGCACGTGTTTCTTGCACATCTGACTGGTGGTTCCGGCATGCCCAAAAGTTGATTCCGGTCTGTCTGGTAGGTGGTTCCGGCGTGCATGGTAGGTGGTTCCGGCGTGCACGGCACGTGGTTCTGGTACGTCTCAGAGGTGGTTGCGTATGCCCAACAGGTGATTCCGGACTGTCCGCCACGTGCTTCTGGCACGTCTGAGAGGTGGTTCCAACATGCCCGGCAGGTCATTTCGGAGAGTCGTCCAAGTGGTTCTGGCGTAGCCCGCAGGTGATTTTGGCGTGTCCGGCAGGTGGTTCCGCCGTGCTCGGCAGGTGGTTCAGGCATGGCCGTCACGTGGTTCCAGTCTGTCCAGGACGTGTTTCCAGCTTCTCCGGCAGGTGGTTCTGGTACGTCTGAGAGGTGGTTCGGCCATGGCTGGCAGGTGATCCCGGACTGTCCCCCAGGTGGTTCTGGCATAGCCAGCAGTTGATATTGGCCTGTCCGGCAGGTGGTTCCAGTGAGTCGAACAGGTGGCTCCGGCGTTCTTGGCAGGTGGTTCCGGTCTGTCCGGTAGGTGTTTGCGGCGTGTCTGGCACGTGCTTCCGGCACGTCTGAGAGGTGGTTCCGGCATGCGCGGCAGGTGATTCCGTAGTGTCCGCCAGGTGGTTCTGGCATACCCGGCAGGTGATTTTGGCGTGTCCGGCAGGTGTTTCTGGCGAGTCGAGCAGGTGGCTCCGGCATGCTCGGCAGGTGCTTCCGGCGTCTCCGGCACTTGGTTCTGCTGTGTCTGAGAGCTGGTTCCGGCATGTCCGGCAGATGATTCCGGAGTGTCCGCCAAGTGGTTCTGGCATACCCAGCAGGTGATTTTGGCGTGTCAGGGAGGTGGTACCGGTGAGTCGAGCAGGTGGTTCCGGCGTGCTCAGCAGGTGGTTCAGGCGGTTCTGGCAGGTGGTATCCGTCTGTTCGGGGTGTGGTTCCAGCATCTCATGAACACGTTTCTGGCACGTCTGAGATGTGGTTCCAGCCGGCCCGACAGGTGTTTCCACAGTTTCCGCCAAGCGGTTCTGGCGTAGTTGGCAGGTGATTTTGGCATGACTGGCAGGTGGTTCCAGCAAGCCTGGCAGGTGATTCCAAAGTGTTCACCAACTGGTTGTGGCGTAGCCGGCAGGTGATTTTTGCGTGATCGGCAGGTGGTTCTGGCGAGTCGAGCAGGTGGTTCCGGCGTGCTTGGCTTGTGCTTCCGGGGTCATTGGCTCGGGGTTCTGGCATGTCTGAGAGGTGGTTCCTGCATGCCCGGCAAGTGATTCCGGAGTGTTCGCCAAGTGGTTCTGGCATAGTCGGCAGGTGATTTTGGCATGTCCGGCAGGTGGTTCAGGCGAGTTGAGCAGGTGGTTCGAACGTGCTTGGCAGGTGCTTCCGGCGTCTCCGGCACGTGTTTCTGGCACATCTGACAGGTGGTTCCGGCATGCCCGAAAGGTGATTCCGGTCTGTCCGGTAGGTGGTTCCAGCCTGCACGGCATGTGGTTCTGGTACGTCTCAGAGGTGGTTGCGCATGCCCAACAGGTGATTCCGGACTGTCCGCCACATGGTTCTGGAACGTCTGAGAGGTGGTTCCGGCATGCCCGGCAGGTCATCCCAGAGAGTCCTCCAAGTGGTTCTGGCATAACACGCAGGTGATTTTGGCGTGTCTGGCAGGTTGTTCCGTTGTGCTTGGCAGGTGGTTCAGGCTTGGCCGGCAGGTGGTTCCAGACTGTCCAGGACGTGTTTCCAGCTTCTCCGGCAGGTGGTTCTGGTACGTCTGAGAGGTGGTTCCGCCATGGCTGCCAGGTGATTCCGGACCGTCCCCCAGGTGGTTCTGGCATAGCCAGCAGTTGATATTGGCCTGTCCGGCAGGTGGTTCCAGCGAGTCGAACAGGTGGCTCCGGCGTGCTCGGCAGGTGGTTCCGGTCTGTCCGGTAGGTGATTCCGGCGTGTCCGGCACGTGCTTCCGGCACGTCTGAGAGGTGGTTCCGGCATGCGCGGCAGGTCATTCCATAGTGTCCGCCAGGTGGTTCTGGCATACCCGGCAGGTGATTTTAGCGTGTCCGGCAGGTGTTTCTGGCGAGTCGAGCAGATGGCTCCGGCATGCTCGGCAGGTGCTTCCGGCGTCTCCGGCACGTGGTTCTGGTGTGTCTGAGAGCTGGTTCCGGCATGTCCGGCAGATGATTCCGGCGTGTCCGGCACGTGCTTCCGGCACGTCTGAGAGGTGGTTCCGGCATGCGCGACAGGTGATTTCGGAGTGTCCGCCAGGTGGTTCTGGCGTACCCGGCTGGTGATTTGGGCATGTCAGTTAGGTGGTTCCGGCGAGTCGAGCAGGTGGCTCCGGCGTGCTCGGCAGGTTGTTCAGACGGGTCTGGCAGGTGTTTTCCGTCTGTTCGGGGTGTGGTTCCAGCATCTCATGCACATGGTTCTGGCACGTGTGAGATGTGGTTCCGGCCGGCCCGACAGGTGTTTCCACAGTGTCCGCCAAGTGGTACTGGCGTAGTTGGCAGGTGATTTTGGCATGACCGGCAGGTGGTTCCAGCAAGCCCGGCAGGTGATTCCGAAGTGTTCCCCAACTGGTTGTGGCGTAGCCGGCAGGTGATTTCTGCGTGTCCGGCAGGTGGTTCTGGCGAGTCGAGCAGGTGGTTCCGGCGTGCTCGGCAGGTGCTTCCGGGGTCATTGGCACGTGGTTCTGGCATATCTGAGAGGTGGTTCCGGCATGCCCGGCAGGTGATTCCGGAGTGTTCGCCAAGTGTTTCTGGCGTAGCCGGCAGGTGATTTTGCATGTCCAGCGGTCGTTCCGGCGGTTCGAGCCGGTGGTTCCGGCGTGTCCGGCAGGTGGTTCCGGTCTGTCCGGCAGGTGGTTCTGTGGTGTCAGGCACGAGGTTCAGTCTGAGAGGCTGTGCCGGCATGCCCCTCACGTGATTCAGGCTTGTCCCCGAAGTGGTGCTGGTGTAGCAGGCAGGTGATTTTGGCGTGTCCGGCAGGTGGTTCAGGCGAGTTGAGCAGGTGGTTGCGACGTGCTCGGCAGGTGCTTCCGGCGTCTCCGGCACGTGGTTCTGGTGTGTCTGAGAGCTAGTTCCAGCATGTCCGGCAGATGATTCCGGAGTTTCCGCCAAGTGGTTCTGGCATACCCGGCTGGTGATTTGGGCATGTCAGGTAGGTGGTTCCGGCGAGTCGAGCAGGTGGCTCCAGCGTGCTCGGCAGGTTGTTCAGACGGGTCTGGCAGGTGTTTTCCGTCTGTTCGGGGTGTGGTTCCAGCATCTCATGCACATGGTTCTGGCACGTCTGAGATGTGTTTCCGGCCGGCCCGACAGATGTTTCCACAGTGTCCGCCAAGTGGTACTGGCGTAGTTGGCAGGCGATTTGGGCATGGCCGGCAGGTGGTTCCAGCAAGCCCGGCAGGTGATTCCAAAGTGTTCCCGAACTGGTTGTGGCGTAGCCGGCAGGTGATTTCTGCGTGTCCGGCAGGTGGTTCTGGCGAGTCGAGCAGGTGGTTCCGGCGTGCTCGGCAGGTGCTTCCGGGGTCATTGGCACGTGGTTCTGGCATATCTGAGAGGTGGTTCCGGCATGCCCGGCAGGTGATTCCGTAGTGTCCGCCTGGTGGTTCTGGCATATCCGGCAGGTGATTTTGGCGTGTCCGGCAGGTGTTTCTGGTGAGTTGAGCATGTGGCTCCGGCATGCTCGGCAGGTGCTTCCGGCGTCTCCGGCACTTGGTTCTGGTGTGTCTGAGAGCTGGTTCCGGCATGTCTGGCAGATGATTCCGGAGTGTCCGCCAAGTGGTTCTGGCATACCCGGCTGGTGATTTTGGCATGTCAGGTAGGTGGTTCCGGCGAGTCGAGCAGGTGGCTCCGGCGTGCTCGTCAGGTTGTTCAGACGGGTCTGGCAGGTGTTTTCCGTCTGTTCGTGGTGTGGTTCCAGCATCTCATGCACATGGTTCTGGCACGTCTGAGATGTGGTTCCGGCCGGGCCGACAGGTGTTTCCACAGTGTCCGCCAAGTGGTACTTGCGTAGTTGGCAGGTGATTTTGGCATGACCGGCAGGTGGTTCCAGCAAGCCCGGCAGGTGATTCCGAAGTGTTCCCCAACTGGTTGTGGGGTAGCCAGCAGGTGATTTCTGCGTGTCCGGCAGGTGGTTCTGGCGAGTCGAGCAGGTGTTTCCGGCGTGCTCGGCAGGTGCTTCCGGGGTCATTGGCACGTGGTTCTGGCATATCTGAGAGGTGGTTCCGGCATGCCCGGCAGGTGATTCCGGAGTGTTCGCCAAGTGTTTCCGGAGTAGCCGGCAGGTGATTTTGCATGTCCAGCGGTCGTTCCGGCGGGTCGAGCCGGTGGTTCCGGCGTGTCCGGCAGGTGGTTCCGGTCTGTCCGGCAGGTGGTTCTGTGGTGTCCGGCACGAGGTTCAGTCTGAGAGGCTGTGCCGGCATGCCACTCACGTGATTCCGGCTTGTCCCCGAAGTGGTGCTGGTGTAGCGGGCAGGTGATTTTGGCGTGTCCGGCAGGTGGTTCAGGCGAGTTGAGCAGGTGGTTGCGACGTGCTCGGCAGGTGCTTCCGGCGTCTCCGGCACGTGTTTCTGGCACAGCTGACTGGTGGTTCCGGCATGCCCAAAAGTTGATTCCGGTCTGTCCGGTAGGTGGCTCCGGCGTGCACGGCATGTGGTTCTGGTACGTGTCAGAGGTGGTTGCCTATGCCCAACAGGTGATTCCGGACTGTCCGCCACGTGCTTCTGGCACGTCTGAGAGGTGGTTCCAACATGCCCGGCAGGTCATTTCGGAGAGTCGTCCATGTGGTTCTGGCGTAGCCCGCAGGTGATTTTGGCGTGTCCGGCAGGTGGTTCCGCCGTGCTCGGCAGGTGGTTCAGGCATGGCCGTCACGTGGTTCCAGTCTGTCCAGGACGTGTTTCCAGCTTCTCCGGCAGGTGGTTCTGGTACGTCTGAGAGGTGGTTCCGCCACGGCTGGCAGGTGATCCCGGACCGTCCCCCAGGTGGTTCTGGCATAGCCAGCAGTTGATATTGGCCTGTCCGGCAGGTGGTTCCAGCGAGTCGAACAGGTGGCTCCGGCGTTCTTGGCAGGTGGTTCCGGTCTTTCCGGTAGGTGTTTCCGGCGTGTCTGGCACGTGCTTCCGGCACGTCTGAGAGGTGGTTCCGGCATGCGCGGCAGGTGATTCCGTAGTGTCCGCCAGGTGGTTCTGGCATACCCGGCAGGTGATTTTGGCGTGTCCGGCAGGTGTTTATGGCTAGTCGAGCTGGTGGCTCCGGCATGCTCGGCACGTGCTTCCGGCGTCTCCGGCACTTGGTTCTGGTGTGTCTGAGAGCTGGTTCCGGCATGTCCGGCAGATGATTCCGGAGTGTCCGCCAAGTGGTTCTGGCATACCCAGCAGGTGATTTTGGCGTGTCAGGGAGGTGGTACCGGTGAGTCGAGCAGGTGGTTCCGGCGTGCTCAGCAGGTGGTTCAGGCGGTTCTGGCAGGTGGTATCCGTCTCTTCGGGGTGTGGTTCCAGCATCTCATGAACACGTTTCTGGCACGTCTGAGATGTGGTTCCGGCCGGCCCGACAGGTGTTTCCGCAGTGTCCGCCAAGCGGTTCTGGCGTAGTTGGCAGGTGATTTTGGCATGACTGGCAGGTGGTTCCAGCAAGCCTGGCAGGTGATTCCAAAGTGTTCACCAACTGGTTGAGGCATAGCCGGCAGGTGATTTTTGCGTGATCGGCAGGTGGTTCTGGCGAGTCGAGCACGTGGTTCCGGCGTGCTCGGCTGGTGCTTCCGGGGTCATTGGCACGGGGTTCTGGCATGTCTGAGAGGTGGTTCCGCCATGGCTGGCAGGCGATTCCGGACCGTCCCCCAGGTGGTTCTGGCATAGCCAGCAGTTGATATTGGCCTGTCCGGAAGGTGGTTCCAGCGAGTCGAACAGGTGGCTCCGGCGTGCTCGGCAGGTCGTTCCGGTCTGTCCGGTAGGTGATTCCGGCGTGTCCGCCAAGTGGTTCTGGCATACCCAGCATGTGATTTTGGCGTGTCAGGGAGGTGGTACCGGTGAGTCGAGCAGGTGTCTCCGGCGTGCTCAGCAGGTGGTTCAGGCGGTTCTGGCAGGTGGTATCCGTCTGTTTGGAGTGTGGTTCCAGCATCTCATGCACATGGTTCTGGCACGTCTGAGATGTGGTTCCGGCCGGCCCGACAGGTGTTTCCACAGTGTCCGCCAAGTGGTACTGGCGTAGTTGGCAGGTGATTTTGGCATGACCGGCAGGTGGTTCCAGCAAGCCCGGCAGGTGATTCCGAAGTGTTCCCCAACTGGTTGTGGCGTAGCCAGCAGGTGATTTCTGCGTGTCCGGCAGGTGGTTCTGGCGAGTCGAGCAGGTGTTTCCGGCGTGCTCGGCAGGTGCTTCCGGGGTCATTGGCACGTGGTTCTGGCATATCTGAGAGGTGGTTCCGGCATGCCCGGCAGGTGATTCCGGAGTGTTCGCCAAATGTTTCCGGCATAGCCGGCAGGTGATTTTGCATGTCCAGCGGTCGTTCCGGCGGGTCGAGCCGGTGGTTCCGGCGTGTCCGGCAGGTGGTTCCGGTCTGTCCGGCAGGTGGTCCTGTGGTGTCCGGCACGAGGTTCAGTCTGAGAGACTGTGCCGGCATGCCCCTCACGTGATTCCGGCTTGTCCCCGAAGTGGTGCTGGTGTAGCGGGCAGGTGATTTTGGCGTGTCCGGCAGGTGGTTCAGGCGAGTTGAGCAGGTGGTTGCGACGTCTTCGGCAGGTGCTTCCGGCGTCTCCGGCACGTGTTTCTGGCACATCTGACTGGTGGTTCCGGCATGCCCAAAAGTTGATTCCGGTCTGTCCGGTAGATGGTTCCGGCGTGCACGGCACGTGGTTCTGATACGTGTCAGAGGTGGTTGCGTATGCCCAACAGGTGATTCCGGACTGTCCGCCACGTGCTTCTGGCACGTCTGAGAGGTGGTTCCAACATGCCCGGCAGGTCATTTCGGAGAGTCGTCCAAGTGGTTCTGGCGTAGCCCGCAGGTGATTTTGGCGTGTCCGGCAGGTGTTTCTGGCGAGTCGAGCAGGTGGTTCCGGCATGCGCGGCAGGTGATTCCGTAGTGTCCGCCTGGTGGTTCTGGCATATCCGGCAGGTGATTTTGGCGTGTCCGGCAGGTGTTTCTGGTGAGTTGAGCATGTGGCTCCGGCATGCTCGGCAGGTGCTTCCGGCGTCTCCGGCACTTGGTTCTGGTGTGTCTGAGAGCTGGTTCCGGCATGTCCGGCAGATGATTCCGGAGTGTCCGCCAAGTGGTTCTGGCATACCCGGCTGGTGATTTTGGCATGTCAGGTAGGTGGTTCCGGCGAGTCGAGCAGGTGGCTCCGGCGTGCTCGTCAGGTTGTTCAGACGGGTCTGGCAGGTGTTTTCCGTCTGTTCGTGGTGTGGTTCCAGCATCTCATGCACATGGTTCTGGCACGTCTGAGATGTGGTTCCGGCCGGCCCGACAGGTGTTTCCACAGTGTCCGCCAAGTGGTACTGGCGTAGTTGGCAGGTGATTTTGGCATGACCGGCAGGTGGTTCCAGCAAGCCCGGCAGGTGATTCCGAAGTGCTCCCCAACTGGTTGTGGCGTAGCCAGCAGGTGATTTCTGCGTGTCCGGCAGGTGGTTCTGGCGAGTCGAGCAGGTGTTTCCGGCGTGCTCGGCAGGTGCTTCCGGGGTCATTGGCACGTGGTTCTGGCATATCTGAGAGGTGGTTCCGGCATGCCCGGCAGGTGATTCCGGAGTGTTCGCCAAGTGTTTCCGCTGTAGCCGGCAGGTGATTTTGCATGTCCAGCGGTCGTTCCGGCGGGTCGAGCCGGTGGTTCCGGCGTGTCCGGCAGGTGGTTCCGGTCTGTCCGGCAGGTGGTTCTGTGGTGTCCGGCACGAGGTTCAGTCTGAGAGGCTGTGCCGGCATGCCACTCACGTGATTCCGGCTTGTCCCCGAAGTGGTGCTGGTGTAGCGGGCAGGTGATTTTGGCGTGTCCGGCAGGTGGTTCAGGCGAGTTGAGCAGGTGGTTGCGACGTGCTCGGCAGGTGCTTCCGGCGTCTCCGGCACGTGTTTCTGGCACAGCTGACTGGTGGTTCCGGCATGCCCAAAAGTTGATTCCGGTCTGTCCGGTAGGTGGCTCCGGCGTGCACGGCATGTGGTTCTGGTACGTGTCAGAGGTGGTTGCCTATGCCCAACAGGTGATTCCGGACTGTCCGCCACGTGCTTCTGGCACGTCTGAGAGGTGGTTCCAACATGCCCGGCAGGTCATTTCGGAGAGTCGTCCATGTGGTTCTGGCGTAGCCCGCAGGTGATTTTGGCGTGTCCGGCAGGTGGTTCCGCCGTGCTCGGCAGGTGGTTCAGGCATGGCCGTCACGTGGTTCCAGTCTGTCCAGGACGTGTTTCCAGCTTCTCCGGCAGGTGGTTCTGGTACGTCTGAGAGGTGGTTCCGCCACGGCTGGCAGGTGATCCCGGACCGTCCCCCAGGTGGTTCTGGCATAGCCAGCAGTTGATATTGGCCTGTCCGGCAGGTGGTTCCAGCGAGTCGAACAGGTGGCTCCGGCGTTCTTGGCAGGTGGTTCCGGTCTTTCCGGTAGGTGTTTCCGGCGTGTCTGGCACGTGCTTCCGGCACGTCTGAGAGGTGGTTCCGGCATGCGCGGCAGGTGATTCCGTAGTGTCCGCCAGGTGGTTCTGGCATACCCGGCAGGTGATTTTGGCGTGTCCGGCAGGTGTTTATGGCTAGTCGAGCAGGTGGCTCCGGCATGCTCGGCACGTGCTTCCGGCGTCTCCGGCACTTGGTTCTGGTGTGTCTGAGAGCTGGTTCCGGCATGTCCGGCAGATGATTCCGGAGTGTCCGCCAAGTGGTTCTGGCATACCCAGCAGGTGATTTTGGCGTGTCAGGGAGGTGGTACCGGTGAGTCGAGCAGGTGGTTCCGGCGTGCTCAGCAGGTGGTTCAGGCGGTTCTGGCAGGTGGTATCCGTCTCTTCGGGGTGTGGTTCCAGCATCTCATGAACACGTTTCTGGCACGTCTGAGATGTGGTTCCGGCCGGCCCGACAGGTGTTTCCGCAGTGTCCGCCAAGCGGTTCTGGCGTAGTTGGCAGGTGATTTTGGCATGACTGGCAGGTGGTTCCAGCAAGCCTGGCAGGTGATTCCAAAGTGTTCACCAACTGGTTGAGGCATAGCCGGCAGGTGATTTTTGCGTGATCGGCAGGTGGTTCTGGCGAGTCGAGCACGTGGTTCCGGCGTGCTCGGCTGGTGCTTCCGGGGTCATTGGCACGGGGTTCTGGCATGTCTGAGAGGTGGTTCCGCCATGGCTGGCAGGCGATTCCGGACCGTCCCCCAGGTGGTTCTGGCATAGCCAGCAGTTGATATTGGCCTGTCCGGCAGGTGGTTCCAGCGAGTCGAACAGGTGGCTCCGGCGTGCTCGGCAGGTGGTTCCGGTCTGTCCGGTAGGTGATTCCGGCGTGTCCGCCAAGTGGTTCTGGCATACCCAGCATGTGATTTTGGCGTGTCAGGGAGGTGGTACCGGTGAGTCGAGCAGGTGTCTCCGGCGTGCTCAGCAGGTGGTTCAGGCGGTTCTGGCAGGTGGTATCCGTCTGTTTGGAGTGTGGTTCCAGCATCTCATGCACATGGTTCTGGCACGTCTGAGATGTGGTTCCGGCCGGCCCGACAGGTGTTTCCACAGTGTCCGCCAAGTGGTACTGGCGTAGTTGGCAGGTGATTTTGGCATGACCGGCAGGTGGTTCCAGCAAGCCCGGCAGGTGATTCCGAAGTGTTCCCCAACTGGTTGTGGCGTAGCCAGCAGGTGATTTCTGCGTGTCCGGCAGGTGGTTCTGGCGAGTCGAGCAGGTGTTTCCGGCGTGCTCGGCAGGTGCTTCTGGGGTCATTGGCACGTGGTTCTGGCATATCTGAGAGGTGGTTCCGGCATGCCCGGCAGGTGATTCCGGAGTGTTCGCCAAATGTTTCCGGCATAGCCGGCAGGTGATTTTGCATGTCCAGCGGTCGTTCCGGCGGGTCGAGCCGGTGGTTCCGGCGTGTCCGGCAGGTGGTTCCGGTCTGTCCGGCAGGTGGTCCTGTGGTGTCCGGCACGAGGTTCAGTCTGAGAGACTGTGCCGGCATGCCCCTCACGTGATTCCGGCTTGTCCCCGAAGTGGTGCTGGTGTAGCGGGCAGGTGATTTTGGCGTGTCCGGCAGGTGGTTCAGGCGAGTTGAGCAGGTGGTTGCGACGTCTTCGGCAGGTGCTTCCGGCGTCTCCGGCACGTGTTTCTGGCACATCTGACTGGTGGTTCCGGCATGCCCAAAAGTTGATTCCGGTCTGTCCGGTAGATGGTTCCGGCGTGCACGGCACGTGGTTCTGATACGTGTCAGAGGTGGTTGCGTATGCCCAACAGGTGATTCCGGACTGTCCGCCACGTGCTTCTGGCACGTCTGAGAGGTGGTTCCAACATGCCCGGCAGGTCATTTCGGAGAGTCGTCCAAGTGGTTCTGGCGTAGCCCGCAGGTGATTTTGGCGTGTCCGGCAGGTGTTTCTGGCGAGTCGAGCAGGTGGTTCCGGCATGCGCGGCAGGTGATTCCGTAGTGTCCGCCTGGTGGTTCTGGCATATCCGGCAGGTGATTTTGGCGTGTCCGGCAGGTGTTTCTGGTGAGTTGAGCATGTGGCTCCGGCATGCTCGGCAGGTGCTTCCGGCGTCTCCGGCACTTGGTTCTGGTGTGTCTGAGAGCTGGTTCCGGCATGTCCGGCAGATGATTCCGGAGTGTCCGCCAAGTGGTTCTGGCATACCCGGCTGGTGATTTTGGCATGTCAGGTAGGTGGTTCCGGCGAGTCGAGCAGGTGGCTCCGGCGTGCTCGTCAGGTTGTTCAGACGGGTCTGGCAGGTGTTTTCCGTCTGTTCGTGGTGTGGTTCCAGCATCTCATGCACATGGTTCTGGCACGTCTGAGATGTGGTTCCGGCCGGCCCCACAGGTGTTTCCACAGTGTCCGCCAAGTGGTACTGGCGTAGTTGGCAGGTGATTTTGGCATGACCGGCAGGTGGTTCCAGCAAGCCCGGCAGGTGATTCCGAAGTGTTCCCCAACTGGTTGTGGCGTAGCCAGCAGGTGATTTCTGCGTGTCCGGCAGGTGGTTCTGGCGAGTCGAGCAGGTGTTTCCGGCGTGCTCGGCAGGTGCTTCCGGGGTCATTGGCACGTGGTTCTGGCATATCTGAGAGGTGGTTCCGGCATGCCCGGCAGGTGATTCCGGAGTGTTCGCCAAGTGTTTCCGCTGTAGCCGGCAGGTGATTTTGCATGTCCAGCGGTCGTTCCGGCGGGTCGAGCCGGTGGTTCCGGCGTGTCCGGCAGGTGGTTCCGGTCTGTCCGGCAGGTGGTTCTGTGGTGTCCGGCACGAGGTTCAGTCTGAGAGGCTGTGCTGGCATGCCACTCACGTGATTCCGGCTTGTCCCCGAAGTGGTGCTGGTGTAGCGGGCAGGTGATTTTGGCGTGTCCGGCAGGTGGTTCAGGCGAGTTGAGCAGGTGGTTGCGACGTGCTCGGCAGGTGCTTCCGGCGTCTCCGGCAAGTGTTTCTGGCACAGCTGACTGGTGGTTCCGGCATGCCCAAAAGTTGATTCCGGTCTGTCCGGTAGGTGGCTCCGGCGTGCACGGCATGTGGTTCTGGTACGTGTCAGAGGTGGTTGCCTATGCCCAACAGGTGATTCCGGACTGTCCGCCACGTGCTTCTGGCACGTCTGAGAGGTGGTTCCAACATGCCCGGCAGGTCATTTCGGAGAGTCGTCCATGTGGTTCTGGCGTAGCCCGCAGGTGATTTTGGCGTGTCCGGCAGGTGGTTCCGCCGTGCTCGGCAGGTGGTTCAGGCATGGCCGTCACGTGGTTCCAGTCTGTCCAGGACGTGTTTCCAGCTTCTCCGGCAGGTGGTTCTGGTACGTCTGAGAGATGGTTCCGCCACGGCTGGCAGGTGATCCCGGACCGTCCCCCAGGTGGTTCTGGCATAGCCAGCAGTTGATATTGGCCTGTCCGGCAGGTGGTTCCAGCGAGTCGAACAGGTGGCTCCGGCGTTCTTGGCAGGTGGTTCCGGTCTTTCCGGTAGGTGTTTCCGGCGTGTCTGGCACGTGCTTCCGGCACGTCTGAGAGGTGGTTCCGGCATGCGCGGCAGGTGATTCCGTAGTGTCCGCCAGGTGGTTCTGGCATACCCGGCAGGTGATTTTGGCGTGTCCGGCAGGTGTTTATGGCTAGTCGAGCAGGTGGCTCCGGCATGCTCGGCACGTGCTTCCGGCGTCTCCGGCACTTGGTTCTGGTGTGTCTGAGAGCTGGTTCCGGCATGTCCGGCAGATGATTCCGGAGTGTCCGCCAAGTGGTTCTGGCATACCCAGCAGGTGATTTTGGCGTGTCAGGGAGGTGGTACCGGTGAGTCGAGCAGGTGGTTCCGGCGTGCTCAGCAGGTGGTTCAGGCGGTTCTGGCAGGTGGTATCCATCTGTTCGGGGTGTGGTTCCAGCATCTCATGAACACGTTTCTGGCACGTCTGAGATGTGGTTCCGGCCGGCCCGACAGGTGTTTCCGCAGTGTCCGCCAAGCGGTTCTGGCGTAGTTGGCAGGTGATTTTGGCATGACTGGCAGGTGGTTCCAGCAAGCCTGGCAGGTGATTCCAAAGTGTTCACCAACTGGTTGTGGCATAGCCGGCAGGTGATTTTTGCGTGATCGGCAGGTGGTTCTGGCGAGTCGAGCACGTGGTTCCGGCGTGCTCGGCTGGTGCTTCCGGGGTCATTGGCACGGGGTTCTGGCATGTCTGAGAGGTGGTTCCTGCATGCCCGGCAAGTGATTCCGGAGTGTTCGCCAAGTGGTTCTGGCATAGTCGGCAGGTGATTTTGGCATGTCCGGCAGGTGGTTCAGGCGAGTTGAGCAGATGGTTGCGACGTGCTCGGCAGGTGCTTCCGGCGTCTCCGGCACGTGTTTCTGGCACATCTGACTGGTGGTTCCGGCATGCCCAAAAGTTGATTCCGGTCTGTCCGGTAGGTGTCTCCGGCGTGCACGGCACGTGGTTCTGGTACGTCTCAGAGGTGGTTGCGTATGCCCAACAGGTGATTCCGGACTGTCCGCCACGTGCTTCTGGCACGTCTGAGAGGTGGTTCCCACATGCCCGGCAGGTCATTTCGGAGAGTCGTCCAAGTGGTTCTGGCGTAGCCCGCAGGTGATTTTGGCCTGTCCGGCAGGTGGTTCCGCCGTGCTCGGCAGGTGGTTCAGGCATGGCCGTCACGTGGTTCCAGTCTGTCCAGGACGTGTTTCCAGCTTCTCCGGCAGGTGGTTCTGGTACATCTGAGAGGTGGTTCCGCCATGGCTGGCAGGTGATCCCGGACTGTCCCCCAGGTGGTTCTGGCATAGCCAGCAGTTGATATTGGCCTGTCCGGCAGGTGGTTCCAGCGAGTCGAACAGGTGGCTCTGGCGTTCTTGGCAGGTGGTTCCGGTCTGTCCAGTAGGTGTTTCCGGCGTGTCTGGCACGTGCTTCCGGCACGTCTGAGAGGTGGTTCCGGCATGCGCGGCAGGTGATTTCGTAGTGTCCGCCAGGTGGTTCTGGCATACCCGGCAGGTGATTTTGGCGTGTCCGGCAGGTGTTTCTGGCGAGTCGAGCAGGTGGCTCCGGCATGCTCGGCAGGAGATTCCGGCGTCTCCGGCACTTGGTTCTGGTGTGTCTGAGAGCTGGTTCCGGCATGTCCGGCTGATGATTCCGGAGTGTCCGCCAAGTGGTTCTGGCATACCCAGCAGGTGATTTTGGCGTGTCAGGGAGGTGGTACCGGTGAGTCGAGCAGGTGGTTCCGGCGTGCTCAGCAGGTGGTTCAGGCGGTTCTGGCAGGTGGTATCCGTCTGTTCGGGGTGTGGTTCCAGCATCTCATGAACACGTTTCTGGCACGTCTGAGATGTGGTTCCAGCCGGCCCGACAGGTGTTTCCGCAGTGTCCGCCAAGCGGTTCTGGCGTAGTTGGCAGGTGATTTTGGCATGACTGGCAGGTGGTTCCAGCAAGCCTGGCAGGTGATTCCAAAGTGTTCACCAACTGGTTGTGGCGTAGCCGGCAGGTGATTTTTGCGTGATCGGCAGGTGGTTCTGGCGAGTCGAGCAGGTGGTTCCGGCGTGCTCGGCTGGTGCTTCCGGGATCATTGGCACGGGGTTCTGGCATGTCTGAGAGGTGGTTCCTGCATGCCCGGCAATTGATTCCGGAGTGTTCGCCAAGTGGTTCTGGCATAGTCGGCAGGTGATTTTGGCATGTCCGTCAGGTGGTTCAGGCGAGT
>NW_027226929.1:0-19084 GCF_037783145.1 Equus przewalskii
TTTTGCGTGATCGGCAGGTGGTTCTGGCGAGTCGAGCAGGTGGTTCCGGCGTGCTCGGCTGGTGCTTCCGGGGTCATTGGCACGGGGTTCTGGCATGTCTGAGAGGTGGTTCCTGCATGCCCGGCAAGTGATTCCGGAGTGTTCGCCAAGTGGTTCTGGCATAGTCGGCAGGTGATTTTGGCATGTCCGGCAGGTGGTTCAGGCGAGTTGAGCAGGTGGTTCCAACGTGCTTGGCAGGTGCTTCCGGCGTCTCCGGCACGTGTTTCTGGCACATCTGACAGGTGGTTCTGGCATGCCCGAAAGGTGATTCCGGTCTGTCCGGTAGGTGGTTCCAGCCTGCACGGCATGTGGTTCTGGTACGTCTCAGAGGTGGTTGCGCATGCCCAACAGGTGATTCCAGACTGTCCGCCACATGGTTCTGGCACGTCTGAGAGGTGGTTCCGGCATGCCCGGCAGGTCATCCCAGAGAGTCCTCCAAGTGGTTCTGGCATAACACGCAGGTGATTTTGGCGTGTCTGGCAGGTTGTTCCGTTGTGCTTGGCAGGTGGTTCAGGCTTGGCCGGCAGGTGGTTCCAGACTGTCCAGGACGTGTTTCCAGCTTCTCCGGCAGGTGGTTCTGGTACGTCTGAGAGGTGGTTCCGCCATGGCTGGCAGGTGATTCCGGACCGTCCCCCAGGTGGTTCTGGCATAGCCAGCAGTTGATATTGGCCTGTCCGGCAGGTGGTTCCAGCGAGTCGAACAGGTGGCTCCGGCGTGCTCGGCAGGTGGTTCCGGTCTGTCCGGTAGGTGATTCCGGCGTGTCCGGCACGTGCTTCCGGCACGTCTGAGAGGTGGTTCCGGCATGCGCGACAGGTGGTTTCGGAGTGTCCGCCAGGTGGTTCTGGCGTACCCGGCAGGTGATTTTGGCGTGTCCGGCAGGTGTTTCTGGCGAGTCGAGCAGGTGGCTCCGGCATGCTCGGCAGGTGCTTCCGGCGTCTCCGGCACGTGGTTCTGGTGTGTCTGAGAGCTGGTTCCGGCATGTCCGGCAGATGATTCCGGAGTGTCCGCCAAGTGGTTCTGGCATACCCGGCTGGTGATTTGGGCATGTCAGGTAGGTGGTTCCGGCGAGTCGAGCAGGTGGCTCCGGCGTGCTCGGCAGGTTGTTCAGACGGGTCTGGCAGGTGGTATCCGTCTGTTCGGGGTGTGGTTCCAGCATCTCATGCACATGGTTCTGGCACGTCTGAGATGTGGTTCCGGCCGGCCCGACAGGTGTTTCCACAGTGTCCGCCAAGTGGTACTGGCGTAGTTGGCAGGTGATTTTGGCATGACCGGCAGGTGGTTCCAGCAAGCCCGGCAGGTGATTCCGAAGTGTTCCCCAACTGGTTGTGGCGTAGCCGGCAGGTGATTTTTGCGTGTCCGGCAGGTGGTTCTGGCGAGTCGAGCAGGTGGTTCCGGCGTGCTCGGCAGGTGCTTCCGGGGTCATTGGCACGTGGTTCTGGCATATCTGAGAGGTGGTTCCGGCATGCCCGGCAGGTGATTCCGGAGTGTTCGCCAAGTGTTTCCGGCGTAGCCGGCAGGTGATTTTGCATGTCCAGCGGTCGTTCCGGCGGGTCGAGCCGTTGGTTCCGGCGTGTCCGGCAGGTGGTTCCGGTCTGTCCGGCAGGTTGTTCTGTGGTGTCCGGCACGAGGTTCAGTCTGCGAGGCTGTGCCGGCATGCCCCTCACGTGATTCCGGCTTGTCCCCGTAGTGGTGCTGGTGTAGCGGGCAGGTGATTTTGGCGTGTCCGGCAGGTGGTTCCAGCGAGTCGAACAGGTGGCTCCGGCGTGCTCGGCAGGTGGTTCCGGTCTGTCCGGTAGGTGTTTCCGGCGTGTCTGGCACGTGCTTCCGGCACGTCTGAGAGGTGGTTCCGGCATGCGCGGCAGGTGATTCCGTAGTGTCCGCCAGGTGGTTCTGGCGTACCCGGCAGGTGATTTTGGCGTGTCCGGCAGGTGTTTCTGGCGAGTCGAGCAGGTGGCTCCGGCATGCTCGGCAGGTGCTTCCGGCGTCTCCGGCACTTGGTTCTGGTGTGTCTGAGAGCTGGTTCCGGCATGTCCGGCAGATGATTCCGGAGTGTCCGCCAAGTGGTTCTGGCATACCCAGCAGGTGATTTTGGCATGTCAGGGAGGTGGTACCGGTGAGTCGAGCAGGTGGTTCCGGCG
This sequence comes from Equus przewalskii, assembly GCF_037783145.1. Lineage (NCBI taxonomy): Eukaryota > Metazoa > Chordata > Mammalia > Perissodactyla > Equidae > Equus > Equus przewalskii. Next base: position 2,178 of record NW_027226929.1, read on the forward strand.
TGCTCAGCAGGTGGTTCAGGCGGTTCTGGCAGGTGGTATCCGTCTGTTCGGGGTGTGGTTCCAGCATCTCATGAACACGTTTCTGGCACGTCTGAGATGTGGTTCCAGCCGGCCCGACAGGTGTTTCCGCAGTGTCCGCCAAGCGGTTCTGGCGTAGTTGGCAGGTGATTTTGGCATGACTGGCAGGTGGTTCCAGCAAGCCTGGCAGGTGATTCCAAAGTGTTCACCAACTGGTTGTGGCGTAGCCGGCAGGTGATTTTTGCGTGATCGGCAGGTGGTTCTGGCGAGTCGAGCAGGTGGTTCCGGCGTGCTCGGCTGGTGCTTCCGGGGTCATTGGCACGGGGTTCTGGCATGTCTGAGAGGTGGTTCCTGCATGCCCGGCAAGTGATTCCGGAGTGTTCGCCAAGTGGTTCTGGCATAGTCGGCAGGTGATTTTGGCATGTCCGGCAGGTGGTTCAGGCGAGTTGAGCAGGTGGTTCCAACGTGCTTGGCAGGTGCTTCCGGCGTCTCCGGCACGTGTTTCTGGCACATCTGACAGGTGGTTCTGGCATGCCCGAAAGGTGATTCCGGTCTGTCCGGTAGGTGGTTCCAGCCTGCACGGCATGTGGTTCTGGTACGTCTCAGAGGTGGTTGCGCATGCCCAACAGGTGATTCCGGACTGTCCGCCACATGGTTCTGGCACGTCTGAGAGGTGGTTCCGGCATGCCCGGCAGGTCATCCCAGAGAGTCCTCCAAGTGGTTCTGGCATAACACGCAGGTGATTTTGGCGTGTCTGGCAGGTTGTTCCGTTGTGCTTGGCAGGTGGTTCAGGCTTGGCCGGCAGGTGGTTCCAGACTGTCCAGGACGTGTTTCCAGCTTCTCCGGCAGGTGGTTCTGGTACGTCTGAGAGGTGGTTCCGCCATGGCTGGCAGGTGATTCCGGACCGTCCCCCAGGTGGTTCTGGCATAGCCAGCAGTTGATATTGGCCTGTCCGGCAGGTGGTTCCAGCGAGTCGAACAGGTGGCTCCGGCGTGCTCGGCAGGTGGTTCCGGTCTGTCCGGTAGGTGATTCCGGCGTGTCCGGCACGTGCTTCCGGCACGTCTGAGAGGTGGTTCCGGCATGCGCGACAGGTGGTTTCGGAGTGTCCGCCAGGTGGTTCTGGCGTACCCGGCAGGTGATTTTGGCGTGTCCGGCAGGTGTTTCTGGCGAGTCGAGCAGGTGGCTCCGGCATGCTCGGCAGGTGCTTCCGGCGTCTCCGGCACGTGGTTCTGGTGTGTCTGAGAGCTGGTTCCGGCATGTCCGGCAGATGATTCCGGAGTGTCCGCCAAGTGGTTCTGGCATACCCGGCTGGTGATTTGGGCATGTCAGGTAGGTGGTTCCGGCGAGTCGAGCAGGTGGCTCCGGCGTGCTCGGCAGGTTGTTCAGACGGGTCTGGCAGGTGGTATCCGTCTGTTCGGGGTGTGGTTCCAGCATCTCATGCACATGGTTCTGGCACGTCTGAGATGTGGTTCCGGCCGGCCCGACAGGTGTTTCCACAGTGTCCGCCAAGTGGTACTGGCGTAGTTGGCAGGTGATTTTGGCATGACCGGCAGGTGGTTCCAGCAAGCCCGGCAGGTGATTCCGAAGTGTTCCCCAACTGGTTGTGGCGTAGCCGGCAGGTGATTTTTGCGTGTCCGGCAGGTGGTTCTGGCGAGTCGAGCAGGTGGTTCCGGCGTGCTCGGCAGGTGCTTCCGGGGTCATTGGCACGTGGTTCTGGCATATCTGAGAGGTGGTTCCGGCATGCCCGGCAGGTGATTCCGGAGTGTTCGCCAAGTGTTTCCGGCGTAGCCGGCAGGTGATTTTGCATGTCCAGCGGTCGTTCCGGCGGGTCGAGCCGTTGGTTCCGGCGTGTCCGGCAGGTGGTTCCGGTCTGTCCGGCAGGTTGTTCTGTGGTGTCCGGCACGAGGTTCAGTCTGCGAGGCTGTGCCGGCATGCCCCTCACGTGATTCCGGCTTGTCCCCGTAGTGGTGCTGGTGTAGCGGGCAGGTGATTTTGGCGTGTCCGGCAGGTGGTTCCAGCGAGTCGAACAGGTGGCTCCGGCGTGCTCGGCAGGTGGTTCCGGTCTGTCCGGTAGGTGTTTCCGGCGTGTCTGGCACGTGCTTCCGGCACGTCTGAGAGGTGGTTCCGGCATGCGCGGCAGGTGATTCCGTAGTGTCTGCCAGGTGGTTCTGGCATACCCGGCAGGTGATTTTGGCGTGTCCGGCAGGTGTTTCTGGCGAGTCGAGCAGGTGGCTCCGGCATGCTCGGCAGGTGCTTCCGGCGTCTCCGGCACTTGGTTCTGGTGTGTCTGAGACCTGGTTCCGGCATGTCCGGCAGATGATTCCGGAGTGTCCGCCAAGTGGTTCTGGCATACCCAGCAGGTGATTTTGGCGTGTCAGGGAGGTGGTACCGGTGAGTCGAGCAGGTGGTTCCGGCGTGCTCAGCAGGTGGTTCAGGCGGTTCTGGCAGGTGGTATCCGTCTGTTCGGGGTGTGGTTCCAGCATCTCATGAACACGTTTCTGGCACGTCTGAGATGTGGTTCCAGCCGGCCCGACAGGTGTTTCCGCAGTGTCCGCCAAGCGGTTCTGGCGTAGTTGGCAGGTGATTTTGGCATGACTGGCAGGTGGTTCCAGCAAGCCTGGCAGGTGATTCCAAAGTGTTCACCAACTGGTTGTGGCGTAGCCGGCAGGTGATTTTTGCGTGATCGGCAGGTGGCTCTGGCGAGTCGAGCAGGTGGTTCCGGCGTGCTCGGCTGGTGCTTCCGGGGTCATTGGCACGGGGTTCTGGCATGTCTGAGAGGTGGTTCCTGCATGCCCGGCAAGTGATTCCGGAGTGTTCGCCAAGTGGTTCTGGCATAGTCGGCAGGTGATTTTGGCATGTCCGGCAGGTGGTTCAGGCGAGTTGAGCAGGTGGTTCCAACGTGCTTGGCAGGTGCTTCCGGCGTCTCCGGCACGTGTTTCTGGCACATCTGACAGGTGGTTCCGGCATGCCCGAAAGGTGATTCCGGTCTGTCCGGTAGGTGGTTCCAGCCTGCACGGCATGTGGTTCTGGTACGTCTCAGAGGTGGTTGCGCATGCCCAACAGGTGATTCCGGACTGTCCGCCACATGGTTCTGGCACGTCTGAGAGGTGGTTCCGGCATGCCCGGCAGGTCATCCCAGAGAGTCCTCCAAGTGGTTCTGGCATAACACGCAGGTGATTTTGGCGTGTCTGGCAGGTTGTTCCGTTGTGCTTGGCAGGTGGTTCAGGCTTGGCCGGCAGGTGGTTCCAGACTGTCCAGGACGTGTTTCCAGCTTCTCCGGCAGGTGGTTCTGGTACGTCTGAGCGGTGGTTCCGCCATGGCTGGCAGGTGATTCCGGACCGTCCCCCAGGTGGTTCTGGCATAGCCAGCAGTTGATATTGGCCTGTCCGGCAGGTGGTTCCAGCGAGTCGAACAGGTGGCTCCGGCGTGCTCGGCAGGTGGTTCCGGTCTGTCCGGTAGGTGATTCCGGCGTGTCCGGCACGTGCTTCCGGCACGTCTGAGAGGTGGTTCCGGCATGCGCGACAGGTGATTTCGGAGTGTCCGCCAGGTGGTTCTGGCGTACCCGGCAGGTAATTTTGGCGTGTCCGGCAGGTGTTTCTGGCGAGTCGAGCAGGTGGCTCCGGCATGCTCGGCAGGTGCTTCCGGCGGTCATTGGCACGTGGTTCTGGCATGTCTGAGAGGTGGTTCCGGCATGCCCGGCAGGTGATTCCGGAGTGTTCGCCAAGTGGTTCCGGCGTAGCCGGCAGGTGATTTTGCATGTCAGCGGTGGTTCCGGCGAGTCGAGCAGGTGGTTCCGGCGTGTCGGCAGGTGGTTCCGGTCTGTCCGGCAGGTGGTTCTGTGGTGTCCGGCACGAGGTTCAGTCTGAGAGGCGGTGCCGGCATGCCCCCACGTGATTCCGGCGTGTCCGCCAAGTGGTGCTGGCGTAGTCGGGCAGGTGATTTTGGCATGTCCGGCAGGTGGTTCAGGCGAGTTGAGCAGGTGGTTGCGACGTGCTCGGCAGGTGCTTCCGGCGTCTCCGGCACGTGTTTCTGGCACATCTGACTGGTGGTTCCGGCATGCCCAAAAGGTGATTCCGGTCTGTCCGGTAGGTGGTTCCGGCGTGCACGGCACGTGGTTCTGGTACGTCTCAGAGGTGGTTGCGTATGCCCAACAGGTAATTCCGGACTGTCCGCCACGTGCTTCTGGCACGTCTGAGAGGTGGTTCCGACATGCCCGGCAGGTCATTCCGGAGATTCGTCCAAGTGGTTCTGGCGTAGCCCGCAGGTGATTTTGGCGTGTCCGGCAGGTGGTTCCGCCGTGCTCGGCAGGTGGTTCAGGCATGGCCGTCAGGTGGTTCCAGTCTGTCCAGGACGTGTTTCCATCTTCTCCGGCAGGAGGTTCTGGTACGTCTGAGAGGTGGTTCCGCCATGGCTGGCAGGTGATTCCGGACCGTCCCCCAGGTGGTTCTGGCATAGCCAGCAGTTGATATTGGCCTGTCCGGCAGGTGGTTCCAGCGAGTCGAACAGGTGGCTCCGGCGTGCTCGGCAGGTGGTTCCGGTCTGTCGGGTAGGTGATTCCGGCGTGTCTGGCACGTGCTTCCGGCACGTCTGAGAGGTGGTTCCGGCATGCGCGACAGTTGGTTTCGGAGTGTCCGCCAGGTGGTTCTGGCGTACCCGGCAGGTGATTTTGGCGTGTCCGGCAGGTGTTTCTGGCGAGTCGAGCAGGTGGCTCCGGCATGCTCGGCAGGTGCTTCCGGCGTCTCCGGCACGTGGTTCTGGTGTGTCTGAGAGCTGGTTCCGGCATGTCCGGCAGATGATTCCGGAGTGTCCGCCAAGTGGTTCTGGCATACCCGGCTGGTGATTTGGGCATGTCAGGTAGGTGGTTCCGGCGAGTCGAGCAGGTGGCTCCGGCGTGCTCGGCAGGTTGTTCAGACGGGTCTGGCAGGTGTTTTCCGTCTGTTCGGGGTGTGGTTCCAGCATCTCATGCACATGGTTCTGGCACGTCTGAGATGTGGTTCCGGCCGGCCCGACAGGTGTTTCCACAGTGTCCGCCAAGTGGTACTGGCGTAGTTGGCAGGTGATTTTGGCATGACCGGCAGGTGGTTCCAGCAAGCCCGGCAGGTGATTCCGAAGTGTTCCCCAACTGGTTGTGGCGTAGCCGGCAGGTGATTTTTGCGTGTCCGGCAGGTGGTTCTGGCGAGTCGAGCAGGTGGTTCCGGCGTGCTCGGCAGGTGCTTCCGGGGTCATTGGCACGTGGTTCTGGCATATCTGAGAGGTGGTTCCGGCATGCCCGGCAGGTGATTCCGGAGTGTTTGCCAAGTGTTTCCGGCGTAGCCGGCAGGTGATTTTGCATGTCCAGCGGTCGTTCCGGCGGGTCGAGCCGGTGGTTCCGGCGTGTCCGGCAGGTGGTTCCGGTCTGTCCGGCAGGTGGTTCTGTGGTGTCCGGCACGAGGTTCAGTCTGAGAGGCTGTGCCGGCATGCCCCTCACGTGATTCCGGCTTGTCCCCGAAGTGGTGCTGGTGTAGCGGGCAGGTGATTTTGGCGTGTCCGGCAGGTGGTTCAGGCGAGTTGAGCAGGTGGTTGCGACGTGCTCGGCAGGTGCTTCCGGCGTCTCCGGCACGTGTTTCTGGCACATCTGACTGGTGGTTCCGGCATGCCCAAAAGTTGATTCCGGTCTGTCCGGTAGGTGGTTCCGGCGTGCACGGCACGTGGTTCTGGTACGTCTCAGAGGTGGTTGCGTATGCCCAACAGGTGATTCCGGACTGTCTGCCACGTGCTTCTGCCACGTCAGAGGTGGTTCCAACATGCCCGGCAGGTCATTTCGGAGAGTCGTCCAAGTGGTTCTGGCGTAGCCCGCAGGTGATTTTGGCGTGTCCGGCAGGTGGTTCCGCCGTGCTCGGCAGGTGGTTCAGGCATGGCCGTCACGTGGTTCCAGTCTGTCCAGGACGTGTTTCCAGCTTCTCCGGCAGGTGGTTCTGGTACGGCTGAGAGGTGGTTCCGCCATGGCTGGCAGGTGATCCCGGACCGTCCCCCAGGTGGTTCTGGCATAGCCAGCAGTTGATATTGGCCTGTCCGGCAGGTGGTTCCAGCGAGTCGAACAGGTGGCTCCGGTGTTCTTGGCAGGTGGTTCCGGTCTGTCCGGTAGGTGTTTCCAGCGTGTCTGGCACATGCTTCCGGCACGTCTGAGAGGTGGTTCCGGCATGCGCGGCAAGTGATTCCGTAGTGTCCGCCAGGTGGTTCTGGCGTACCCGGCAGGTGATTTTAGCGTGTCCGGCAGGTGTTTCTGGCGAGTCGAGCACGTGGCTCCGGCATGCTCGACAGGTGCTTCCGGCGTCTCCGGCACTTGGTTCTGGTGTGTCTGAGAGCTGGTTCCGGCATGTCCGGCAGATGATTCCGGAGTGTCCGCCAAGTGGTTCTGGCATACCCAGCAGGTGATTTTGGCGTGTCAGGGAGGTGGTACCGGTGAGTCGAGCAGGTGGTTCCGGCGTGCTCAGCAGGTGGTTCAGGCGGTTCTGGCAGGTGGTATCCGTCTGTTCGGGGTGTGGTTCCAGCATCTCATGAACACGTTTCTGGCACGTCTGAGATGTGGTTCCAGCCGGCCCGACAGGTGTTTCCGCAGTGTCCGCCAAGCGGTTCTGGCGTAGTTGGCAGGTGATTTTGGCATGACTGGCAGGTGGTTCCAGCAAGCCTGGCAGGTGATTCCAAAGTGTTCACCAACTGGTTGCGGCATAGCCGGCAGGTGATTTTTGCGTGATCGGCAGGTGGTTCCGGCAAGTCGAGCAGGTGGTTCCGGCGTGCTCGGCTGGTGCTTCCGGGGTCATTGGCACGGGGTTCTGGCATGTCTGAGAGGTGGTTCCTGCATGCCCGGCAAGTGATTCCGGAGTGTTCGCCAAGTGGTTCTGGCATAGTCGGCAGGTGATTTTGGCATGTCCGGCAGGTGGTTCAGGCGAGTTGAGCAGGTGGTTCCAACGTGCTTGGCAGGTGCTTCCGGCGTCTCCGGCACGTGTTTCTGGCACATCTGACAGGTGGTTCCGGCATGCCCGAAAGGTGATTCCGGTCTGTCCGGTAGGTGGTTCCAGCCTGCACGGCATGTGGTTCTGGTACGTCTCAGAGGTGGTTGCGCATGCCCAACAGGTGATTCCGGACTGTCCGCCACATGGTTCTGGCACGTCTGAGAGGTGGTTCCGGCATGCCCGGCAGGTCATCCCAGAGAGTCCTCCAAGTGGTTCTGGCATAACACGCAGGTGATTTTGGCGTGTCTGGCAGGTTGTTCCGTTGTGCTTGGCAGGTGGTTCAGGCTTGGCCGGCAGGTGGTTCCAGACTGTCCAGGACGTGTTTCCAGCTTCTCCGGCAGGTGGTTCTGGTACGTCTGAGAGGTGGTTCCGCCATGGCTGGCAGGTGATTCCGGACCGTCCCCCAGGTGGTTCTGGCATAGCCAGCAGTTGATATTGGCCTGTCCGGCAGGTGGTTCCAGCGAGTCGAACAGGTGGCTCCGGCGTGCTCGGCAGGTGGTTCCGGTCTGTCGGGTAGGTGATTCCGGCGTGTCCGGCACGTGCTTCCGGCACGTCTGAGAGGTGGTTCCGGCATGCGCGACAGTTGGTTTCGGAGTGTCCGCCAGGTGGTTCTGGCGTACCCGGCAGGTGATTTTGGCGTGTCCGGCAGGTGTTTCTGGCGAGTCGAGCAGGTGGCTCCGGCATGCTCGGCAGGTGCTTCCGGCGTCTCCGGCACGTGGTTCTGGTGTGTCTGAGAGCTGGTTCCGGCATGTCCGGCAGATGATTCCGGAGTGTCCGCCAAGTGGTTCTGGCATACCCGGCTGGTGATTTGGGCATGTCAGGTAGGTGGTTCCGGCGAGTCGAGCAGGTGGCTCCGGCGTGCTCGGCAGGTTGTTCAGACGGGTCTGGCAGGTGTTTTCCGTCTGTTCGGGGTGTGGTTCCAGCATCTCATGCACATGGTTCTGGCACGTCTGAGATGTGGTTCCGGCCGGCCCGACAGGTGTTTCCACAGTGTCCGCCAAGTGGTACTGGCGTAGTTGGCAGGTGATTTTGGCATGACCGGCAGGTGGTTCCAGCAAGCCCGGCAGGTGATTCCGAAGTGTTCCCCAACTGGTTGTGGCGTAGCCGGCAGGTGATTTTTGCGTGTCCGGCAGGTGGTTCTGGCGAGTCGAGCAGGTGGTTCCGGCGTGTCCGGCAGGTGGTTCCGGTCTGTCCGGCAGGTGATTCTGGAGTGTTCGCCAAGTGTTTCCGGCGTAGCCGGCAGGTGATTTTGCATGTCCAGCGGTCGTTCCGGCGGGTCGAGCCGGTGGTTCCGGCGTGTCCGGCAGGTGGTTCCGGTCTGTCCGGCAGGTGGTTCTGTGGTGTCCGGCACGAGGTTCAGTCTGAGAGGCTGTGCCGGCATGCCCCTCACGTGATTCCGGCTTGTCCCCGAAGTGGTGCTGGTGTAGCGGGCAGGTGATTTTGGCGTGTCCGGCAGGTGGTTCAGGCGAGTTGAGCAGGTGGTTGCGACGTGCTCGGCAGGTGCTTCCGGCGTCTCCGGCACGTGTTTCTGGCACATCTGACTGGTGGTTCCGGCATGCCCAAAAGTTGATTCCGGTCTGTCCGGTAGGTGGTTCCTGCGTGCACGGCACGTGGTTCTGGTACGTCTCTGAGGTGGTTGCGTATGCCCAACAGGTGATTCCGGACTGTCCGCCACGTGCTTCTGGCACGTTGAGAGGTGGTTCCAACATGCCCGGCAGGTCATTTCGGAGAGTCGTCCAAGTGGTTCTGGCGTAGCCCGCAGGTGATTTTGGCGTGTCCGGCAGGTGGTTCCGCCGTGCTCGGCAGGTGGTTCAGGCATGGCCGTCACGTGGTTCCAGTCTGTCCAGGACGTGTTTCCAGCTTCTCCGGCAGGTGGTTCTGGTACGTCTGAGAGGTGGTTCCGCCATGGCTGGCAGGTGATCCCGGACTGTCCCCCAGGTGGTTCTGGCATAGCCAGCAGTTGATATTGGCCTGTCCGGCAGGTGGTTCCAGGGAGTCGAACAGGTGGCTCCGGCGTTCTTGGCAGGTGGTTCCGGTCTGTCCGGTAGGTGTTTCCGGCGTGTCTGGCACGTGCTTCCGGCACGTCTGAGAGGTGGTTCCGGCATGCGCGGCAGGTGATTCCGTAGTGTCCGCCAGGTGGTTCTGGCATACCCGGCAGGTGATTTTGGTGTGTCCGGCAGGTGTTTCTGGCGAGTCGAGCACGTGGCTCCGGCATGCTCGGCAGGTGCTTCCGGCATCTCCGGCACTTGGTTCTGGTGTGTCTGAGAGCTGGTTCCGGCATGTCCGGCAGATGATTCCGGAGTGTCCGCCAAGTGGTTCTGGCATACCCAGCAGGTGATTTTGGCGTGTCAGGGAGGTGGTACCGGTGAGTCGAGCAGGTGGTTCCGGCGTGCTCAGCAGGTGGTTCAGGCGGTTCTGGCAGGTGGTATCCGTCTGTTCGGGGTGTGGTTCCAGCATCTCATGAACACGTTTCTGGCACGTCTGAGATGTGGTTCCAGCCGGCCCGACAGGTGTTTCCGCAGTGTCCGCCAAGCGGTTCTGGCGTAGTTGACAAGTGGTTTTGGCATGATTGGCAGGTGGTTCCAGCAAGCCTGGCAGGTGATTCCAAAGTGTTCACCAACTGGTTGTGGCGTAGCCGGCAGGTGATTTTTGCGTGATCGGCAGGTGGTTCTGGCGAGTCGAGCAGGTGGTTCCGGCGTGCTCGGCTGGTGCTTCCGGGGTCATTGGCACGGGGTTCTGGCATGTCTGAGAGGTGGTTCCTGCATGCCCGGCAAGTGATTCCGGAGTGTTCGCCAAGTGGTTCTGGCATAGTCGGCAGGTGATTTTGGCATGTCCGGCAGGTGGTTCAGGCGAGTTGAGCAGGTGGTTCCAACGTGCTTGGCAGGTGCTTCCGGCGTCTCCGGCACGTGTTTCTGGCACATCTGACAGGTGGTTCCGGCATGCCCGAAAGGTGATTCCGGTCTGTCCGGTAGGTGGTTCCAGCCTGCACGGCATGTGGTTCTGGTACGTCTCAGAGGTGGTTGCGCATGCCCAACAGGTGATTCCGGACTGTCCGCCACATGGTTCTGGCACGTCTGAGAGGTGGTTCTGGCATGCCCGGCAGGTCATCCCAGAGAGTCCTCCAAGTGGTTCTGGCATAACACGCAGGTGATTTTGGCGTGTCTGGCAGGTTGTGCCGTTGTGCTTGGCAGGTGGTTCAGGCTTGGCCGGCAGGTGGTTCCAGACTCTCCAGGACGTGTTTCCAGCTTCTCCGGCAGGTGGTTCTGGTACGTCTGAGAGGTGGTTCCGCCATGGCAGGCAGGTGATTCCGGACCGTCCCCCAGTTGGTTCTGGCATAGACAGCAGTTGATATTGGCCTGTCCGGCAGGTGGTTCCAGCGAGTCGAACAGGTGGCTCCGGCGTGCTCGGCAGTTGGTTCCGGTCTGTCCGGTAGGTGATTCCGGCGTGTCCGGCACGTGCTTCCGGCACGTCTGAGAGGTGGTTCCGGCATGCGCGACAGGTGATTTCGGAGTGTCCGCCAAGTGGTTCTGGCGTACCAGGCAGGTGATTTTGGCGTGTCCAGCAGGTGTTTCTGGCGAGTCGAGCACGTGGCTCCGGCATGCTCGGCAGGTTGTTCAGACGGGTCTGGCAGGTGTTTTCCGTCTGTTCGGGGTGTGGTTCCAGCATCTCATGCACATGGTTCTGGCCCGTCTGAGATGTGGTTCCGGCCGGCCCGACAGGTGTTTCCACAGTGTCCGCCAAGTAGTACTGGCGTAGTTGGCAGGTGATTTTGGCATGACCGGCAGGTGGTTCCAGCAAGCCCGGCAGGTGATTCCGAAGTGTTCCCCAACTGGTTGTGGCGTAGCCGGCAGGTGATTTTTGCGTGTCCGGCAGGTGGTTCTGGCGAGTCGAGCAGGTGGCTCCGGCGTGCTCGGCAGGTGCTTCCGGCGTCTCCGGCACGTGGTTCTGGCGTGTCTGAGAGCTGGTTCCGGCATGTCCGGCAGATGATTCCGGAGTGTCCGCCAAGTGGTTCTGGCATACCCGGCTGGTGATTTGGGCATGTCAGGTAGGTGGTTCCGGCGAGTCGAGCAGGTGGCTCCGGCGTGCTCGGCAGGTTGTTCAGACGGGTCTGGCAGGTGTTTTCCGTCTGTTCGGGGTGTGGTTCCAGCATCTCATGCACATGGTTCTGGCACGTCTGAGATGTGGTTCCGGCCGGCCCGACAGGTGTTTCCACAGTGTCCGCCAAGTGGTACTGGCGTAGTTGGCAGGTGATTTTGGCATGACCGGCAGGTGGTTCCAGCAAGCCCGGCAGGTGATTCCGAAGTGTTCCCCAACTGGTTGTGGCGTAGCCGGCAGGTGATTTTTGCGTGTCCGGCAGGTGGTTCTGGCGAGTCGAGCAGGTGGTTCCGGCGTGCTCGGCAGGTGCTTCCGGGGTCATTGGCACGTGGTTCTGGCATATCTGAGAGGTGGTTCCGGCATGCCCGGCAGGTGATTCCGGAGTGTTCGCCAAGTGTTTCCGGCGTAGCCGGCAGGTGATTTTGCATGTCCAGCGGTCGTTCCGGCGGGTCGAGCCGGTGGTTCCGGCGTGTCCGGCAGGTGGTTCCGGTCTGTCCGGCAGGTGGTTCTGTGGTGTCCGGCACGAGGTTCAGTCTGAGAGGCTGTGCCGGCATGCCCCTCACGTGATTCCGGCTTGTCCCCGAAGTGGTGCTGGTGTAGCGGGCAGGTGATTTTGGCGTGTCCGGCAGGTGGTTCAGGCGAGTTGAGCAGGTGGTTGCGACGTGATCGGCAGGTGCTTCCGGCGTCTCCGGCACGTGTTTCTGGCACATCTGACTGGTGGTTCCGGCATGCCCAAAAGTTGATTCCGGTCTGTCCGGTAGGTGGTTCCGGCGTGCACGGCACGTGGTTCTGGTACGTGTCAGAGGTGGTTGCGTATGCCCAACAGGTGATTCCGGACTGTCCGCCACGTGCTTCTGGCACGTCTGAGAGGTGGTTCCAACATGCCCAGCAGGTCATTTCGGAGAGTCGTCCAAGTGGTTCTGGCGTAGCCCGCAGGTGATTTTGGCGTGTCCGGCAGGTGGTTCCGCCGTGCTCGGCAGGTGGTTCAGGCATGGCCGTCACGTGGTTCCAGTCTGTCCAGGACGTGTTTCCAGCTTCTCCGGCAGGTGGTTCTGGTACGTCTGAGAGGTGGTTCCGCCATGGCTGGCAGGTGATCCCGGACTGTCCCCCAGGTGGTTCTGGCATAGCCAGCAGTTGATATTGGCCTGTCCGGCAGGTGGTTCCAGCGAGTCGAACAGGTGGCTCCGGCGTTCTTGGCAGGTGGTTCCGGTCTGTCCGGTAGGTGTTTCCGGCGTGTCTGGCACGTGCTTCCGGCACGTCTGAGAGGTGGTTCCGGCATGCGCGGCAGGTGATTCCGTAGTGTCCGCCAGGTGGTTCTGGCGTACCCGGCAGGTGATTTTGGCGTGTCCGGCAGGTGTTTCTGGCGAGTCGAGCAGGTGGCTCCGGCATGCTCGGCAGGTGCTTCCGGCGTCTCCGGCACTTGGTTCTGGTGTGTCTGAGAGCTGGTTCCGGCATGTCCGGCAGATGATTCCGGAGTGTCCGCCAAGTGGTTCTGGCATACCCAGCAGGTGATTTTGGCGTGTCAGGGAGGTGGTACCGGTGAGTCGAGCAGGTGGTTCCGGCGTGCTCAGCAGGTGGTTCAGGCGGTTCTGGCAGGTGGTATCCGTCTGTTCGGGGTGTGGTTCCAGCATCTCATGAACACGTTTCTGGCACGTCTGAGATGTGGTTCCAGCCGGCCCGACAGGTGTTTCCGCAGTGTCCGCCAAGCGGTTCTGGCGTAGTTGGCAGGTGATTTTGGCATGACTGGCAGGTGGTTCCAGCAAGCCTGGCAGGTGATTCCAAAGTGTTCACCAACTGGTTGTGGCGTAGCCGGCAGGTGATTTTTGCGTGATCGGCAGGTGGTTCTGGCGAGTCGAGCAGGTGGTTCCGGCGTGCTCGGCTGGTGCTTCCGGGGTCATTGGCACGGGGTTCTGGCATGTCTGAGAGGTGGTTCCTGCATGCCCGGCAAGTGATTCCGGAGTGTTCGCCAAGTGGTTCTGGCATAGTCGGCAGGTGATTTTGGCATGTCCGGCAGGTGGTTCAGGCGAGTTGAGCAGGTGGTTCCAACGTGCTTGGCAGGTGCTTCCGGCGTCTCCGGCACGTGTTTCTGGCACATCTGACAGGTGGTTCCGGCATGCCCGAAAGGTGATTCCGGTCTGTCCGGTAGGTGGTTCCAGCCTGCACGGCATGTGGTTCTGGTACGTCTCAGAGGTGGTTGCGCATGCCCAACAGGTGATTCCGGACTGTCCGCCACATGGTTCTGGCACGTCTGAGAGGTGGTTCCGGCATGCCCGGCAGGTCATCCCAGAGAGTCCTCCAAGTGGTTCTGGCATAACACGCAGGTGATTTTGGCGTGTCTGGCAGGTTGTTCCGTTGTGCTTGGCAGGTGGTTCAGGCTTGGCCGGCAGGTGGTTCCAGACTGTCCAGGACGTGTTTCCAGCTTCTCCGGCAGGTGGTTCTGGTACGTCTGAGAGGTGGTTCCGCCATGGCTGGCAGGTGATTCCGGACCGTCCCCCAGGTGGTTCTGGCATAGCCAGCAGTTGATATTGGCCTGTCCGGCAGGTGGTTCCAGCGAGTCGAACAGGTGGCTCCGGCGTGCTCGGCAGGTGGTTCCGGTCTGTCGGGTAGGTGATTCCGGCGTGTCCGGCACGTGCTTATGGCACGTCTGAGAGGTGGTTCCGGCATGCGCGACAGTTGGTTTCGGAGTGTCCGCCAGGTGGTTCTGGCGTACCCGGCAGGTGATTTTGGCGTGTCCGGCAGGTGTTTCTGGCGAGTCGAGCAGGTGGCTCCGGCATGCTCGGCAGGTGCTTCCGGCGTCTCCGGCACGTGGTTCTGGTGTGTCTGAGAGCTGGTTCCGGCATGTCCGGCAGATGATTCCGGAGTGTCCGCCAAGTGGTTCTGGCATACCCGGCTGGTGATTTGGGCATGTCAGGTAGGTGGTTCCGGCGAGTCGAGCAGGTGGCTCCGGCGTGCTCGGCAGGTTGTTCAGACGGGTCTGGCAGGTGTTTTCCGTCTGTTCGGGGTGTGGTTCCAGCATCTCATGCACATGGTTCTGGCACGTCTGAGATGTGGTTCCGGCCGGCCCGACAGGTGTTTCCACAGTGTCCGCCAAGTGGTACTGGCGTAGTTGGCAGGTGATTTTGGCATGACCGGCAGGTGGTTCCAGCAAGCCCGGCAGGTGATTCCGAAGTGTTCCCCAACTGGTTGTGGCGTAGCCGGCAGGTGATTTTTGCGTGTCCGGCAGGTGGTTCTGGCGAGTCGAGCAGGTGGTTCCGGCGTGCTCGGCAGGTGCTTCCGGGGTCATTGGCACGTGGTTCTGGCATATCTGAGAGGTGGTTCCGGCATGCCCGGCAGGTGATTCCGGAGTGTTCGCCAAGTGTTTCCAGCGTAGCCGGCAGGTGATTTTGCATGTCCAGCGGTCGTTCCGGCGGGTCGAGCCGGTGGTTCCGGCGTGTCCGGCAGGTGGTTCCGGTCTGTCCGGCAGGTGGTTCTGTGGTGTCCGGCACGAGGTTCAGTCTGAGAGGCTGTGCCGGCATGCCCCCACGTGATTCCGGCTTGTCCCCGAAGTGGTGCTGGTGTAGCGGGCAGGTGATTTTGGCGTGTCCGGCAGGTGGTTCAGGCGAGTTGAGCAGGTGGTTGCGACGTGCTCGGCAGGTGCTTCCGGCGTCTCCGGCACGTGTTTCTGGCACATCTGACTGGTGGTTCCGGCATGCCCAAAAGTTGATTCCGGTCTGTCCGGTAGGTGGTTCCGGCGTGCACGGCACGTGGTTCTGGTACGTCTCAGAGGTGGTTGCGTATGCCCAACAGGTAATTCCGGACTGTCCGCCACGTGCTTCTGGCACGTCAGAGGTGGTTCCAACATGCCTGGCAGGTCATTTCGGAGAGTCGTCCAAGTGGTTCTGGCGTAGCCCGCAGGTGATTTTGGCGTGTCCGGCAGGTGGTTCCGCCGTGCTCGGCAGGTGGTTCAGGCATGGCCGTCACGTGGTTCCAGTCTGTCCAGGACGTGTTTCCATCTTCTCCGGCAGGAGGTTCTGGTACGTCTGAGAGGTGGTTCCGCCATGGCTGGCAGGTGATCCCGGACTGTCCCCCAGGTGGTTCTGGCATAGCCAGCAGTTGATATTGGCCTGTCCGGCAGGTGGTTCCAGCGAGTCGAACAGGTGGCTCCGGCGTTCTTGGCAGGTGGTTCCGGTCTGTCCGGTAGGTGTTTCCGGCGTGTCTGGCACGTGCTTCCGGCACGTCTGAGAGGTGGTTCCGGCATGCGCGGCAGGTGATTCCGTAGTGTCCGCCAGGTGGTTCTGGCGTACCCGGCAGGTGATTTTGGCGTGTCCGGCAGGTGTTCCTGGCGATTCAAGCAGGTGGCTCCGGCATGCTCGGCAGGTGCTTCCGGCGTCTCCGGCACTTGGTTCTGGTGTGTCTGAGAGCTGGTTCCGGCATGTCCGGCAGATGATTCCGGAGTGTCCGCCAAGTGGTTCTGGCATACCCAGCAGGTGATTTTGGCGTGTCAGGGAGGTGGTACCGGTGAGTCGAGCAGGTGGTTCCGGCGTGCTCAGCAGGTGGTTCAGGCGGTTCTGGCAGGTGGTATCCGTCTGTTCGGGGTGTGGTTCCAGCATCTCATGAACACGTTTCTGGCACGTCTGAGATGTGGTTCCAGCCGGCCCGACAGGTGTTTCCGCAGTGTCCGCCAAGCGGTTCTGGCGTAGTTGGCAGGTGATTTTGGCATGACTGGCAGGTGGTTCCAGCAAGCCTGGCAGGTGATTCCAAAGTGTTCACCAACTGGTTGTGGCGTAGCCGGCAGGTGATTTTTGCGTGATCGGCAGGTGGTTCTGGCGAGTCGAGCAGGTGGTTCCGGCGTGCTCGGCTGGTGCTTCCGGGGTCATTGGCACGGGGTTCTGGCATGTCTGAGAGGTGGTTCCTGCATGCCCGGCAAGTGATTCCGGAGTGTTCGCCAAGTGGTTCTGGCATAGTCGGCAGGTGATTTTGGCATGTCCGGCAGGTGGTTCAGGCGAGTTGAGCAGGTGGTTCCAACGTGCTTGGCAGGTGCTTCCGGCGTCTCCGGCACGTGTTTCTGGCACATCTGACAGGTGGTTCCGGCATGCCCGAAAGGTGATTCCGGTCTGTCCGGTAGGTGGTTCCAGCCTGCACGGCATGTGGTTCTGGTACGTCTCAGAGGTGGTTGCGCATGCCCAACAGGTGATTCCGGACTGTCCGCCACATGGTTCTGGCACGTCTGAGAGGTGGTTCCGGCATGCCCGGCAGGTCATCCCAGAGAGTCCTCCAAGTGGTTCTGGCATAACACGCAGGTGATTTTGGCGTGTCTGGCAGGTTGTTCCGTTGTGCTTGGCAGGTGGTTCAGGCTTGGCCGGCAGGTGGTTCCAGACTGTCCAGGACGTGTTTCCAGGTTCTCCGGCAGGTGGTTCTGGTACGTCTGAGAGGTGGTTCCGCCATGGCTGGCAGGTGATTCCGGACCGTCCCCCAGGTGGTTCTGGCATAGCCAGCAGTTGATATTGGCCTGTCCGGCAGGTGGTTCCAGCGAGTCGAACAGGTGGCTCCGGCGTGCTCGGCAGGTGGTTCCGGTCTGTCGGGTAGGTGATTCCGGCGTGTCCGGCACGTGCTTCCGGCACGTCTGAGAGGTGGTTCCGGCATGCGCGACAGGTGGTTTCGGAGTGTCCGCCAGGTGGTTCTGGCGTACCCGGCAGGTGATTTTGGCGTGTCCGGCAGGTGTTTCTGGCGAGTCGAGCAGGTGGCTCCGGCATGCTCGGCAGGTGCTTCCGGCGTCTCCGGCACGTGGTTCTGGTGTGTCTGAGAGCTGGTTCCGGCATGTCC
>NW_027226930.1:0-61977 GCF_037783145.1 Equus przewalskii
CGTGAGTGTGTCCCCTCAACCTTCCTCTGTGCCTCAAGCCCACACCCTGTCCTCCCCAGCCCCTCCTCACCCTCCCCGCTGCTGCTCCAGCCCTGACGCCCCCACCCCCATGCCAGGATCCACCCCAACCTGCGCTCCACTGTCTACTGCAAAGCCATCGCCCAGGGTGGCGAGAGGGAGTGGGACTTCGCCTGGGAGCAGTTCCGAAACGCCACGCTGGTCAACGAGGCTGACAAGCTCCGCACAGGCCTGGCCTGCAGCACCCAGGTCTGGATCCTCAACAGGTGAGGACCGAGCGGGCAGGGGAGTCCCTCGTCCCGGGATCAGGGGCCCGCTGTGGAGGAGCAGGCACCAGCCAGGCCTCCACACCTCGTTCCTGGGGTCCTACAAACCTGCGGGTGGGGCAGGACTCTCCCCATTAGAAAGACGCTGGGGCTCAGAGAAGCAAAGCAACTCGCCCAAGGTCCGCACGCTTCAGTGAGAGTGGAGATGGGAGCCAGGTCTGCGTGCGTGTCCTGCGCTTTACCTCCTGCAGCCTCTCAGCCTTTACTTGACAGCAGCTCAGTCCCCCTGTCTGTCGAGGGCTCCGGTGCAGCTGGACCTGAGTCCTTCTGGACGTCCAGCTGGCTCCCCAAGCCCGTGGACGAGGGCTCCTGCTCCCACTGCGTGCCTCATGTGCCGTCAGCTGGGCCCCAGTAGCAGAGGAGCCACCCTCAGCGTCAGAGACAGGAGCGGCCGCCCAAACGGTGCAGGGCTCGAGGCCCAGTGCTCTTCCTTCCTTCCTTCCTCGTCAGATATTTATCAGGCACCAGGTCGTGTCGGCCACGACACCTGGCGTAGCCAGTGACCCAGCTTAGGGGATCAGTGTCCCATCCACAAGAGGGAGGTAGGACCAAGGAGTCCTCAGCCCTCCCCTCTGTGAAGGGACATTGAGAGGATGTGGGGAGGGGTGTGGGGAGGGCAGGGCCCTCGCCGTCCTCGGTTCTCTCCAGTCGTCCGACGGCAGCCCTTGGAAGTAGTCACTAACATGGCACCCTGCCTTCACAGGTACCTGAGTTACACCTTGAACCCTGACCTCATCCGGAAGCAGGACGCCACCTCCACCATTATCAGCATCGCCAACAACGTCGTGGGGCAAACTCTGGCCTGGGACTTTATCCAGAGCAACTGGAGGAAGCTCTTTCTGGAGTGAGTCTGCAGAAGCGTGCGGGAGATGTGTGTGCCCAGGCTGGGGGGCCCGGGGTGCTCTGTGTGCACGGGCCATCACAGGGCTGGGGGCAGTGGACACTGCCTAGGAGCGGTCAGAAGTTAGCAGAGCTGGAGGTCGGCTGGGGGGCAGGAACTGAAGACAGGGCGGGTCCATGCCATCTGTTTCCCACGTGGGGGAAAGAATCAGGCCGGTGGGAGTGTTCTCTGGAGAGATGGGAGCGGGGACACTGCAGCCCAACCTGCATTCAGGTCCCTGGTCGTGTCTCCTTGGGCGTGTCATCTCATCTCCTCGACAAGACGGGGACAGTCACAGCGTAGTTGTGTGGACTCAGTGTTGCCTGCCATCACTGAGCGTTGGTCCCCGGCCCCCTCACGGTCCCTCTCTCTCCCTGCCCTGCAGCTACGGTGGAGGGTCCTTCTCCTTCTCCAACCTCATCCGGGGAGTGACGCGACGCTTCTCCACCGAGTATGAGCTGAAGCAGGTACGGAGCCCTGGGCTCTGGGGCGCCACCCCAGTCTAGAGGGGCCGCCATTCAGCTCCCCCAAACCTGGTCACGGGGGAGCCTGGGCTCCGTGTTGCCAGGCCTTCCTCATTGACAGGGGCGGCTGGAGGTCCAGACGTTTTGCATGATGACAATTCAATTAAAAAGATTCACGTTGGAATTTTTGTGTAGGCAAAAAGTAAAGAGAATAATATAATGACCCTCCATGGATCCATTCCCAGACCGAACAATTATCAACATTTTCTAACACTTTTTTCGGGTGGACGATTTTCAAGCAAATTACTGATATCATGTAATTTTACCTGTAAATACTTCAGTCATATCTCAAACAAAGGAACTTTTTAAACGTAACCCCACTGTCATTAGCAAACCCAAGAAAATCAACAATTCCTTCCTCCCATCTTATACTCAGGCCATTTTCAAATTCTCTAAGTTGTTTTTTTAAAAAATTCTTTTTGCAGTTGACACGTATGTTTCAATCAGAAGCCAAACGAAGTTAACTTATTGCATTAGATTGATTTGTCATTTTCTTTTTTCTTTCTGCTTTTTCTCCCCAAATCCCCCCAGTATATAGTTCTATATTTTAGTTGAAGGTCCTTCTAGTTGTAGTACGTGGGATGCTGCCTCAACATGGCCTGATGAGTGATGCCATGTCCCCCCCAGGATCCGAAACAGAGAAACCCTGGGCCACTGTAGCAGAGCATGAGAACTTAACCACTCGGCCATGGGGCCGGCCCCCCGTCATTTTCTTAAATTGAGATATATTTCATATATTATAACATTCACCATTTTAAGTGCCTTTTAGTATATTTTGAAGGTGTACAACCATCACAACTATCTAATTCTAGAATATTTTCATTACCCCAAAAAGAAACCCCATATCCATTAGCGGTCACTCCCCTTTCCCCTGTCCCCGGCCCCTGGCAACCTCTACTCCACTTTCTGTCTCTGTGGACATGCCTATACTGAATATCTCGTGAAATGGAATCATATGCTATGTGGCCTTTTGT
Organism: Equus przewalskii; assembly: GCF_037783145.1. Taxonomy (NCBI): domain Eukaryota; kingdom Metazoa; phylum Chordata; class Mammalia; order Perissodactyla; family Equidae; genus Equus; species Equus przewalskii. Next base: position 2,723 of record NW_027226930.1, read on the forward strand.
GTCTGGCTTCTTTCGCTTAGTACAGTGTTTTCAAGATTCCTCCACGTTGTGGCAGGTTCATGCCTTTTTACAGCTGAGTAATATTCCCCCGTATGGATGTACCACCTTTTGTTTATCCATTAATGAGTAGGTAGATGTTAGCGTGTTTCTACTTTTTGACTATTATGAATAACGCTGCTATGAACATTCACATACAAATACTTGAGTGAACATATGTTTTGGTTTCTCTTGGGTATACACCTAGCAGTGGAATTTTGGGGTCATTTGGTAACTCTAAGTTTAACTTTTTGAAACATTGCCAAAATGTTTTCCAAAGTGACTGCACCAATTTACATTCCCACCGGCAATGTATGAGGGGTCCAATCAATTTCTTTGTTATTTTCATTTTCTTTCTTTTTGAATTATAGTCAACCCAGTGGGCAGGAGGTGGTATCTCATCGTGGTTATGCGTTGCATTTCCCTAATGACTAATGATGTTAAGCATCTTTGCAGGTGCCTATTAGTCATTTGTGTATCTTGTTTGGAGAAATGTCTGTTCAAATCCTTCGCCCATTTCTTAATTGGGATATTTGTCTTTTTATTGTTGAGTTGTAAGAGATCTTTATATATTCTGAATACTCCGCCCTTATTAGATCCGTGATTTGCAAATATTTTCTCTCATTCTGTGCATTGTCTTTTTACTCTCCTGATAGTATCTTTAGATACACGTAAGTTTTCAATTTTGAGGAGGTCCAGCTGGTGCTGGTGCTTTAGGTGTCATGTCTCAGAAACAGTTGCCTGATCCAAGGTCGTGGAGAGTCACACCCGCGCTTTTCCTGAGAGTCTTGTCAGTGTAGCTCTTGCATTCAGGACTTTGATCAGTTTTGACTTAGTTTTTGTGTGTGGAGAAGGGAGGGGTGCAGCCTCCTTCCCTTGCAGGTGGCATCCAGTTGTCCCAGTGCCGTTTTGAAGAGACTGTTCTCTCCCCCAGTGTATGGTCTTGGCGCCCTTGTTGAAAGTCAGTTGATTATAAAGGGGGGATTGGTTTCTGGGCCCACTTCTATGTCCTTGATCCCTCTGTTTATCCCGTTGCCAGTGGACACTGTCTTCATTACTGTAGCTTTGTAGTGAGTTTTGAAATTGGGAGTGTGAGCCCTCCAGCTTTTTTTTTTTCACAAGATTGTCTGGCTATTCTTGGTCCTTTCCATTTCTTTATGAATTTCAGGATCACATTCTGCAAATTTCTGCAGAAAAGGCATTTGGAATTTTTGATAGAGATTGCATTGAATCTGTAGATGGGTTTGGGGAGTATTGCCATGCTAATAATATTAAATCTTCCAATCTATTAACACAGGTTTATTTGGGTCTTTTCTCCTTTTATTTGGGCCTTCCTAATTTTTTTCAGCAATGTTTTGTAGTTTTCAGCATACCCATATAGCAGTTCTTTTGTCAAATTTATTCCTAAGTACTATATTGTTTTCATTGCTATGGAAACAGAACAGTTTTCTTAAATTCATTTTCAGATGTTTCATTGCTAGTGTATAGAAATACAACTTATTTTTGTATCTTGCTCTATGATCCTGCAATCTTGCCAAATACAGTAGTTTTAATAGTTTTTTTGTGGCTCCCTTAGGGTTTTGTGTATACACAATCACGTCATCTGCAAATAGAGAGTTTCACTTCCTCCTTCCTGGGTTCCTTTTATTTCAGTTTCTTGCCTAATTGCCCTGAGGACAACCTCTGGTACTAATATAATCTTTCAGTCTGTAACATCTGTTTTTTTAAAAAAATACCATTTATTTGTTGAAGCCACTGTGCCATTTGTAGTCTGGAACGGGCCGCATTCTGAATGTGGCGGGTAGCGTCCTTGCAGTGTCTGTTTAATGTGTCCCCCTCTCCTACCTGGACGGGATCAAGATTGCAATTCAATTCAAAGTGAGGTCGACTCCGTGAAGAAGCATCAGTGAAGGGCAAACCCTTTGAGGAGCCAGATTTAGTCCCGGGGCTGTCATCTCCCACCGCTGCCCTAGATGAGGACTTGGCCGCAGGCTCCTGTCCTGGAGAACAGACCGTGGTCCCCGCTGGGGCTGGGGAGGGGGCTGATGTGGAAGGGAGGACGCAGGCCGGGCGGCCCTCTCCTCCGGGCTGTGTGAAGACCCCGCCTGTGGCTAAGACTCTCCCTTTTCCTGGCAGTTGGAGAAGTTCCAGGCGGACAACAGTGACATAGGCTTTGGCTCCGGCACGCGGGCTCTGGAGCAAGCCCTGGAGAAGACCCAATCCAACATCAAGTGGGTGAACGAGAACAAGGACGAGGTGCTCCGGTGGTTCACCGAGCACAGCGACTAGTCCTATCCCCACAGTCACCTGGCCCCGTGTGAGAGGCCCATGTGCGTCTGTCCCAGGGGCCCGCAGCAGGGCCCCCAGTGCTGGAGCCTGAGGCACCCGCGTCGTGCCCTCAGGGACGATGGCTCTGGCCCACGTTCTCTCCACTTGTGCGACCAGTCCTGCTGGCCAGACTGTCCAAGCACCTCCCAGCCCCTGCCCCTCATGCCAGCCCCACCCCAGGGCCCTGGGGCTGATCTCAGGGAAGCCCCGCCCCAGAGCCAGATGAGCAGGAGTCCTCGATGGACAAGAACAGCCTTGGGGCTGCCTGCCCACCCCCCCCGACCTTCCCGTAAAGACCCTGAGCCTGAGGAATCGACAGGGCAGCAGATCTGTATATTTTTGTCTAAGAGAAAATGTAAATAAAGGGTTTTTGGATCAGCTTCAGACTAGTAACTAAAGTGGGGCAGGGTGGGTGTGCACCACAGCTGGGGAGAGCGGGATGGAGGGAGGCTGGAGTGTATGGGAACCACTGGGGGGCCTGGGACCCCCAGGGAGCCTAGGACAGGAGAAGCACCCAGCCCGCTGGTCCTTCCTACAGGACGCCGGTGTGGTGTGGTCTGCCTGTGGTGTTCATCTCCCCCAGATTCCATGGCGGGCTTGAGATGCTGCTGCTGGGGAACCCTGGTGGGGGCAGGGGGCTGGCTACTGGACACAAGTGGTTCCCGTGTGGAGATGGGAGAGCCTGGGCTGGATGCCAGGCAGAGAGCCAGTCCTGACAGCAGAGTGAGTGCTTTTCCAGAAAGCAGGAGTGTCCATAGTCCCAGAAGCTGTGGTTTGCAACCCCCTCACGTGAGGCGAGTGAGCTGGGCTCTGGCTAGGCCCCTCTTCCTGCACCACAGCTGCACACCGGGGACACCGGGGGCAGTGAGAGAAGGGGGCTGGCAGGGGGGCAGCAGGCCCTGCGTCCCAGGCCTGGCATGACGGCTCACTGGCAGGGGCACGTCCCACCATGTCTCCAGAATCCCTGGTGGGTGGGGGAGATACCTATTTGACAACTGGTGGTTTTCAAGGCTGGTGTGCAGAAAAAGGCAGGTGCCCTCCAGGTCACCCAGGGCAGTGAGAGGCCAGGCCACTCTGAGGACAAGTCTGCGACCCACAGGCCTCGTGGTCCACACAGGTCTGGGTGGTAGTTTCCTGGCATTGGAGCCGGTTATAGAAAGCTCACCTCAGCCTCAGCTCCAGGAGGCCCAGCTGAGCCTCCGAGGCTGGTGGGAGGGAGAGAGAGGCAGAGAGACAACAGGGCGCCTGGGGGTCACCTCCAACTGACACCACAGCGACCTTTTGGGCTGGAGTCTTGGAGCCCAGGGGCCTGGTTACAGATCACAGCTCAGCCACCGTTCAGGGCAAGTGACCCAAACCCCCGGGCTTCGGTTGAAGACCACTGACCACAGGGTTGGTGCGTGAATCTCAGGATGCACAGCCCGAGGCATCAGGAGAGCTGGGCGCTGCCCTCCTCAGCCCTGTGTCCTGGCTCAAGGCCCTGCCTGAGCTCCTCCCTCACAGCCCCGCCCCCTGCGAGAAGCAGGGTGTCTGGGGCCTGCAGGCTCCTCCCCTTTTACCCCTTCTGCGCATCAAAGGGGGGCGGGCCAGGGGGCGGGGTCAGCCATGCTTCAGGGGTGGAGCCCTCCCCAACCAGGATGCTCCCTCCAGCCCAGGCCCCTGGGCCAGCCCTTCCTGTCGCCAGTGCCCAGCGGCCTATGGCTGGCACCTGACCTTCTGGGGACCACAGGGCAGGCCCCCTCCGGTGGCCCCGGCTCAGGGAGGAGCCAGCCCGCCATCTAGGGTCTCTGGGGAAGGCTGCCTCCAGGGAGAAGAGTCGGCAGGGATCCCAGCCTCTGTGCCTGGCACCTGGCCAAGCGTTTATGCACATTATCACATTCTGTCTCAACAGTCCCTGGAGATAAGGGCAGTCTTCATCTCAGCAGATAAGGAAACTGAAGCTGGGGAGGTGAAGCCACAGCTCAGTGGAGCTGGGAGGAGACCCCAGGTCCAAAGCCCACATGTGAGTGGAAGCCTGTCCTCCACTGGCAGCCGGCCAGGCCTGTGACATCCACACTCGTGTTCACACCGCCTGAGAGCCCACAGCCAGGCCTTCATCACGCCCTGCCCCGAGAAGCAGGAGAAAACCAGTCCCCAGGGATGCAGAGCCAGAGACCCACCTGTCTCCTTGCTCAGGGCACTCGCAGGGCAGGAGCCGACTAGAACCCAGGCTGCTGCCCCCTGCCCAGGGCTCCGCCTGCTGATGGGTTGACGGCTCAGGGCCAGCAGGGAAAGGCGAGCCCGGAAGACCAGAGAGAGGCTCTGTGGTGTCAGGCCCTCTCACCTCCCCAGCCTCTGGAAGGCTCCTCAGGAAGCACGACCTCTACACCACAGGGTCCAGGGAAGGCCTGGCTGAGGGACTCAGCCCATGTGCAGTCTCTTAGGGATGGTGACCGGGGTCCCCAGGAAGGTGTGGGCAGACCCGGCATCCCCAGCAGGGCACCAGCATCAGCTCCTCTTCCTCTCCTGCCCGGCCCCCAGCAGGGAGGAGCAGCCAAGAGCAGGGGCCTGGGACAGAGCCACACATGGAGGCAAGGGGCTGCTGCTCCCCAGAGGCCTGGGTGGGCCTCCCTCCTGGAGGGGAGGACAGGGGGACAGAATAACCCAGCCCGGGGCCTGCCCCCTCACTCCAGCAGCATCTCAGATGTCCCCGGAAGCTCCAGCTGGGGGAGGGTGGCCTCTGGGCTCTGCCTTGGCACCTCCTGGGGAGGCCTCTGGAGGGAGCCGGGAGAACTAGGCACCAAGTCCAAGAAGATGCTCAGCTCCGGCCGCTGCTGGGCAAGGCCAGGACTCTCCTGGTTCCACTCCAGCCCTTGCCGGGCTTCAGAGCTGGAGTGTGGCCGTCAGCGACTGGACCAGGCAGTGCCTCTCTCTGCCCCTGTAAGGACTCGCCGCAGACAGACAGGAGCCAGAGGAGGCAGACGGGCGGTTGTTCGGGTCTGCCTCTGCATAGATGCTGTGAGACGTGGAGCCGAGACCTCGGGTCTGCTCAGGAAGGAGAGAGCACTGGACAGGGAGTCAGGGGCCTGGTGTCCGTACCTAGCTGGGGGCGAGGGAAAGCTGCTCCCCTCCCTGGGCGTGTGTCCTCTCCTGTGAAGTGAGGGGTGAAGAAGATGGTATATATTCTGAGGAATATGGGGTAACCGTTGGGGTTCAAACTGATGCAGCCTGAACTAAGGAAGCCTGGCTTATGGGGCTGTCATGGGGGCATAGTGGTTAAGTTTTGCTCCACTTTGGTGACTCAGGGTTCATAGGCACAGCCCTACACACCGCTCACCAGGCCATGCTGTGGCAGTGTCCCACATGCAACACAGATGTTAGCTCAGGGCCAATCTTCCTCAACAACAACAAAAAGAAGTCTATCAAACACACGTTGCACACCTGCGTAACCGTCAGAGAGCGCACCCTCTGAAGACAGGAGTGCACCCTCCCCTCCTTCGCCCCATTGGTAATGCTCCCCATATTAATGCCTTTCCCTTCCCCACATCAGGTCACGTTGACCTGCTCATTTGCAAGTAAATACTTCTTTGAAACATTGAAAACGTCTCCTGGGTGTGTTGAACGTATGCTCTCCATTCTACAAGACACAACAGTGTCCTGAAAGCCACGCTTCCCTGGAACCCTTCCCTCTTCTCTGCAGAAGGCCTCGCGGCTCTAGTCCTCCCCCTGGCTCAAGTAAAACTCACCTTATTCCTCTCATTCATTGAATGGCTAGTGGTCATTCTGTGTCCACACTCCCAACCTGGTGGGGGCTCAGAGCCCTGGGGGATCCTGTTACAACCCCAGGGCCCAGAGGCACTGAATCACCCTCAGCAGGGGACCCTGGAGCCAGATGGCTCACCACACAGTCAGGGCAGGGAAGCACAGGCCTGCGTCCCCTCTCAGCTCGTGTGACTCTCTTTGGCTCCTGCGTGTCGGGCAGTGACCATGAGCGAAGCCTGAGAGCCCGGAGCCATAGGGCCCATTCCTGTCTCCACCTCAGAGCTGAGGACACTACACTGAGGCTCAGGGAGGCGTCACAGCATGCCCACGCTACACGGCAGGTGAGAGCGGAATGGAACATGCGCCCAGGGCAGTCGCTCCCTGGACCCGTCTCCTTGCTGTGTGTAACCTGGAGAGGGGGATGACAAACCCCCTGGCAGCCCGTGCGGACATGAGGGCCCTGGGGTAGGAACCAGAAGCCACTCTTAGAAAGTTAGGGGAAGAAGGCACCACAGTGGTCACCTAAGCCTGCTCCACTTTCAGAGATGGGGAAACTGAGGCACAGAGAGGGAATGCCCTGCCTGATGTTACAGAGCACCTCAGATGGAGGCCCTGCATGTGGCCTAGAGCTCAGGCAGCCCGTGCTCTGGTCTTCCTCCCCGTCTTCGCCCGGCACCGTCACAGGGCCTCCCTGCTCAGCTCCATCTCTGTGAAGCAGCCAGAGGGACCTAGAGCGGCTCCGACCAGCTCACCCCTCCCCAACCTCCGTCCCTCCCCATCACCTTGGAAACAGAGGCCCACACCCCACCATGCAGGGCGCCTCGCCACCCTGCCTCCGAGCTCCTTTTCCAACTCTATCCGTTCTTCTCCCTCAACTCTAGACGTTTGCCGCTTGTTTCAACCTGGCTCAGGCCGTTTCCTCTGCCTGGGTCACTCCTCCCTCCCTCCTCCTGGCCAACTCCTGCACACCCCTCAACACCCGGCTCCAACACCTGCGACCCTCCCCGACCCGTGTCAGCAGACACAGAAGGAAGTCCCCCACCGCTGGTCCTAAGCCCACGGCAGCCTTTGCTGGTGCATCCCAGCCTCCTCCCCGGGCTCCTGGAGGGCCTCTTATTCTTACTCGAGGCAGCAGGACTGATGGATCAGGGACTCAAGAATGAGACCAGCTTGTCAACCGTCTCCCTCCAGGATGTCACATCCTCTCTGATCCCAAAGTACCTGGTATACCACTGCCCCCTTGATCTGGGCTCTGATCGTTACTTCCCTGTAACTCACTGTTAGTTGGGCAATGCTGCTCTCTGGCACCTAATCCTGGGTGTTGTGGGCTGAACTGTGTTCCCCTCAGACTCAGGGTGAAGTGCTAACCCCCAGGACCTCAGCATGTGCATGTATTTGCAGATGGAGCCTGTGAAGAGGAAATTAAGGTAAAACGACATCACACGGATGGGCCCTGATCCAGTGCGCCTGGTGTCCTCAGGAGAGGACATTAAGACGTACACACAGCCTTCAGGAGCCCGTGTGAGCACGCAGTGAGAGGCGCCGTCTGCAGGCCAAGGAGGCCTCAGAAGAAACCAAGCTGCTGACACCTTATCTGGGCCTTCCAGCCTCCGGAACCGTGGGAAATACATTTCTGTGGTTTAAACCATCCACTTTGTGGTACTTTCTTGAGGCAGCCCTAGCAACCTAACACACTGGGCCTAGCATGCGGGAGCCACTCCCGAGCATCCTTTGGAAACGATTTCATATAGTCATGAGAGAGCCCTGCGGGTCAGCAGGAATGCCCCAGAGGAACGGGAAGGGCAGTGGCCGTGGGTCTGAGGCAAGTGCACAGGCCCGAGTGTGAAGCCGCCTGGGCCACCTGCACAGCAGGCCAGATGCAATAAAGACCGTCAAACCACCAAGTGAGGCCCCCCTCCGCCCTGGCAGGCCTGGAGTCCAGGAGGGGAAGAGCAGCGTGACTTTTCCCCACAGGATGGGAACACTTCTTTTCCAGAGGCAACAAAAACCCAGGTTGGTAGAAGCAAAACAGATCAAGCCAGATTTTTGGTGTTCTGTTTTCAAGTACAAAATCAAAGCATATCAGCGTCTGCCCTACCCCCACCCTGAACCTGCTCCCCTCCCAGTCCAGCCCGGCCACTTCTCGGTCAAGCAGCCACTATGTCACTGCAGCTCAGGCTGTGTTCTGCAGAGCATCCGTCGTTCTGGGGGAGTCTGGAGTGGAGGGCACTGCTCCAGCCCTGACTCCAGCCGGGAGGCCACCCACGACCTGTTTCAATCACTTCTTCCATCAGACATCACGTAGAAAAGGAGCCTTGGCCAAAGGCAAGCTGGAAAACCACTGAGGTAGGCAGTGAGGAGGGCGCCCCACACCTCAGGCCTGACTCCTGGCTGAGAAGGGGCAGGCCAGGCCGTTAGGAGAGGATGCCCAGGTGGGCCCCCTCCAGCTCTTCCTGCCAAAGTTCAGGGCAGCCACTGAGCTGCAGGCCTGAGCTCTGGGGAGGGCTGTCATCACTGAGGCAGAAGGCGGGGCCCGGGCCCAGGTCCTCCAAGTGAGCCAGCACCTCTGCACTGTGGCTCCAGCATCCGTGCTGGGTCTGAGGCTGGAGTCTCTGGCATGCTGGGCGGGGCAGAGTTTCTGGCAACAGACAGGCCTCCAGAGACAGAGAGATACCCTGCAAGAAAGACAAGAGCAGCTGGTTGTGGGCCACAGCCTGAGGTCCTGAGATCTGGAGTGGACGCTCCCCAGAGGGTGCCCGGCAGTTCCTGAACAGCCCGGACGCTATGGACGCCCTGGATGCGGGGAGGCAAAGTGATGCTCAGAATTGGCGCTGGAGATGCGCTGCCGGGGTTCACTCCCAGCCCTCCTCCTCTCTAGCTACGGGAACTCAGACGAGCTCTCAGTCTCTGTTTTCTCCTCTGTAAAACGGGGATCGTGGAAGGCTGAATGAGTTAATACCTGTGAAGTGCCAAGAATGGTAAGCCTTCAGTAAACTTTCGTTATTAATAGGCTCTTTTATGCGGCCCATGAATGAACGAAGCTTGAAGAAAACATGGTCACCAGCTCCAAGCCCATCTACTCAGGAAGCCCCTACCCCCCGGGCCGGCTGGGTCCTCCTTCCCTCCACACTCACTGGAGCACCTGGAGCCAATTTCCTGACAGTGGCCCCTGCGGCCTTCCGTCCTGGCCTCTGCAGCAAGTCAGAGGACTCCCCCTTCTACACGTCTATAAAGACTTCTGGATACAAGTGAAGGGGCCTTAAATCCCCAGGGCCCCACCTCTTCTCCAAGGAGGCCAGGGTCCTCTCCATCCTCCCTAGAGCTTCTCTCCACCCTAACCAGCGTTGGATTAGATAACCCCGGATCTAAAAACTGTTCTATTCTCTGCGGACAGAGCCTTCCCAGCCCCTCCATTTCAGGTGGAAGCCTGGGGACCACCCCGCGGGAAGCAGCGCTGGCCTTGGCGGCGCGTACCTGGTACCCCGCAGCCAGCTCCGGGGCCGCGGGGGGCGGCGTCCAGTACGTAGCCTGGCTCCTGGGCTCTGGGCCCGTCCGTGCTCCCGAGCAGACCTGGGGCGGCGTCCAAAGGGCCGCGTCGGGGGCTCTCCCTTGAGACAGTTGCGGGGGCGACTGCATCCCAGCGCAGTAAGGGGGTGTCACCCAGGGACCCATATCGGGGATCCTGTTCCCCAGGAGCTCGGGTGCCGCCGGGGCCCCGGGGCCGGCGGGCGGGGAGCCCCAGGACACCTCGGCGCCGGCTGTGGAGCCCAGGCCCGGGCCGCGCGTCTGCGTCTGCGTCTGCACCTGCGCGGGGCCGCCGTCGGGGCAGAGCGGGCAGCCCCGAGGGCGCGGCGAGGCGCTGGGCCGCGGGCACCGGCGCCGCAGGCTGTCCTCGCTGAGGCCCAGCACGGCCGACAGGTGGCCGATGTAGCGGATGGCCAGGCGCAGCGTCTCGATCTTGGTGAGGCTCTGGCCGGCGGGCGCCACCGCTGGCGGCAGGAAGCGGCGCAGCTCGTGCAGCGCGCGGGCGAGGGTGCGCATGCGCAGCTTCTCGCGCTCGCTGGCGCTCTGCCGCGGGCCGCCGGCGGCTCCGGGCCGTGCTCGTGCGGGCGCCGTCGGGGCGGCCTCTGCGGCGCGGGCTGCGCGGGCTGCGCGGGCTGCGCGGGCCGGGGGCGCGGGCTGCGGGCGGCCGCGGGCGCCGTCGCAAGGGCACGAGCCCGACGAGTCGGAGGAGGAGGCCGGGGACGTGCAGTCGGCGTGGCCGGCCCAGCCCCAGCCCTGGGGCGAGAGCCAGCGATCCTGGCCGAGGAGGGTCTGCAGAGGAGGGGACTGGGCCATGGCCGGCTGCGGCTCTGGGAGGCTGCCCGCCCGCCAGCTCCGGCCTGAGCTTTTATCGGGCCCGAGGTGCAAGGGGGCCCCCCACCAGGTGACGGAGAGGTGTCAAAACCCACAGAGCCAGGGAGGGTCTGGGCTGGGGGGCCCTGGGAAAGGGGGCCCATTTGCGGAGGTGTGGATTCTGACCCCTCGGTAAGTGTGTGAGGACGATTCGATTCGCATCTGGATGGAGCTGCTGAGCTTCTCACCCTGTCCCACCCCCTGCCCCGCCCGCTCAGGGTGAGTGCCCAGGAGCCAGAGGACTGTGGACAGTGGCATGGTCTGGAGGGGCTGGGCTGTCCCTCAAGTGACTCATGGACCCCTGGGAAGAGCGGCCGCCTCTCTCATCACCCGCCCCCGGGGGGCTGTGCCCAGTGACTTCCACCCAGGGCCTGCACGTTTGCTGGGGAGGCCTCCAAGGCCAGCCGCGGGGAACCCGGCCACAGTGCTGGCCACGGGGAGGAGGGGACACACGTGAACCTTCCAGGGTCCCCTGGAACCGCACTTGCTGATTTGCTGAGTGACACTGAGAAAGTCATCACACTGCACACAGTTAATGACAGTCCCTGGAAAACAGAGCATCCTGGAGAAGAGGAATGGGGTGCAGTGGGTGATGATGGGGGAAGGTGGACCCCCCAAGCAGGGCTGAGTCAGACCCTCTTTGTGTGCTGTGAGACCTTGGGCAAGTCACTCGATTCCTCTGAGGCTCAGGCTTCCTCATCCTCATAGCAGTAATGACATAACAGACCACCGGGGGTGGTGCTGGCACTAAGGGCACATCCACGGAACCGCCTCGTGTGGCCTGGCAAGTGGCGAAACGCTTGCTGCTGTCGTTTTATAAAGAAGGCACTTTCGTTTCCAGATGCTTGTAGGCATTATTCTTTTTATTATTTGTTTAATATTTAAATACTTAGCCGGTGGTAAGTGTCAGGCTCACCAGGCTGAACAAGCTGGTCGTGGTCTGTGCTTTTGTGAGGTTTCAGCCTTGGGGGAGAGACGGGTGTCAGGCTGCTATCTCGTGAGCAGCTCCACCACCAACTAGCTGTGTGTCCTGGGGCGGGGCCCTGAACCTTTCTAAGCCTGAGCTTCTCTATAAAACAGGCCTCATAATTAGAGCATCTACTCACAGAACTGCTGATACAGTCTCCTCGTACAAACTGTGACGTATGAAGTTTTAGAGTAAAAGCCGTCACTCCTCAGCAGTAATTCCAGGTTAGAGGCGGCGTCAGCGTTCTTGGTGATCTTGGGAGAAAGGCTGAACTCGGGGCTGAGGGCCAAACGGGGGCCCAGGACTGTAGAGTTTGGACCACAGAGGAGGAGAGGTCACGGCCGAGCATCGAGCCGTGAGGAGGACTTGGGTAGAGAGAGAACATTCTGGGTGTGGGAACCGCGTAACCAAAGGCCTGGCAGTGGGCCTCCCCCAGGTGCTTCGGGAGCTGTGGGAGGATGGCGGCGTGGAGAACTGGAGGGCCTTGGCTGGGGTCAGGCTAAGAAGCTGGATGTTACTCGCAAGGCCATGTGGAGCCAAGTGGACTTTTGAGCAGATGTGACATAAAAAAATCCGTAATCAATAAGTAAAGGTCAACACGATGATGTTTCAGGAACAGACTAGCCCTTGCCAGCCTGAAGTAGTAGGTGCCCAGTAGTATTTTTACGGCTGTTTTTAAAAATTAACTTTTAGTTACTCCAATGACATAACTAATCCATTCTCTTTGCAGAAATGGAAACACCGCAGATGGAGCTGGACTCCCTGTAACCTGTCCCCAGAGGTCACAGCTGCTGTTCTGTCGTCGTGTGTCCTTCCAGACCTGGCCCCTGCGTTCACGGGAACATGTGTGTCTTCAGAAAACACGCAGTGTAAGTGAGGTGACGTTATGGCATGTTGCCTGTAACTTGCTTGTTTTCACTCAACAGTGTATCTTAGAGCATTCCATGCCAGCGCATATTAGCTCAGTCGTAGTTGTCATAGTTGATTTAAATGTCCATTTTCATCATAGTGGGCAATTTTAAGTGGTAAGAAAAAAAATAAAATGGCAGGAGGTGCAGATAAACTTTCAATGGTGAAATTACATCACTTTCTTCAGGAACTTATTTTACGATATTGGAGAAAGTGTGCCCCAGTTACCACTCTGACGTTATGATGGAGCAAGGATTGACAGTGAACAACGTTGGTCACGACAACTGTTGTTTACTTTATTCCAGCTGCTGTGTTTGGGGAGAGGAAAGTTGTAGTTTGTCCGTGGCGCACAAAAAAGGTGGAATCCATTAACCCTGGCCTTGATTTCAAACAGGTTTTCTTTGGAAAGAAGCAGTTATCATGCAACGGTTCATGACTTAAAAGGGTGTAAACCCAGAGAAAAGATACTACTGCTTTTCCTAAGGGCAGCGGGGACTTAGAAACCAGGCAATCCTACACTTCTTAGGTTGAAATAATGGCAAATCATTTGTAATAAATCATCATATTCGTCCAAGGCTGCACAATACTATAAAATTTTGACATATTGTACTATCCTGGACTTTACTTACGTGTAATTGACAGTTGTGAACGAACTCATCAGGTTTCGTATATATTTCTTGATCTGGATTCTGAAGGTTCTGATCGACGTGCTGTTGACACTGAGCTCTCTGACTCACCCTTTTAACTGCTGTGTAATATTCCATAGCGTGCTCATACCACAGTCAGTCCCTTATTGACGCATCTTTAGCATTTTTTAATTTTTGCCAAATAGCACTGCCTTGTGCCCGGGCAGCTAGAGATGCAGTGTTGGGATGGCCTTGTGATCTCCAGGAAGGTTCTGAATATCCACGATTACTCCTCTCTCCCACCCTCTACCCATTAGAGGCAGCCTGGAGGGATTTCCCAGGAAAGGGTCTAGGGAAAATGGGAATCCACGCCAGCACAGAGCTCTGCATGCTGTCCTTTCCTCTCCAGGACAGCCTGGCCCCCAGGTTGGGGCCAGCCCCAGAGCCCAGGCCCTGAGGGCTGTGGGATGTCAGAGCACGCGTTCTGGAATGGGGGCCCTTGGCCTGGTTTGCTGTGGCCCCCAGCTCTTCACGGGGCCTGCAGCCCGGGAGGCAGTGGAGTTTGATGGTCAGGAGGCCGGGCTGTGGGATCAGACAGACCTGGGCTTAGGGGCCCAGCTCCACCCTCACCGACCGTGAGAACCTGGGCAGCAAGCTGACCCTCACTTTTCTCCTCAGTTGCTGGGTAAATGAAGATGATGTGTGGCACGGCACTGAGCACAGAGCCTGTTTGTGGGCCCTGCGTTAGCCAGTTCGGGGCGGCAGAATGAAGCGGGTGAAGGACGAGGCTGGGTTCTGAGTAGGGGGCCCACATCTTCAGCCTTGGCCCTGAAGAAGGGCATGCCTTCCTTCTCCGAGACTTCCGGTTCCCCGCCTCCATTGCCAGCCTTTCTCCTCCGTGGACCCAGCATAAGGGTCCAGCTTAGCGGGTGCTGGGGCTCCTGGCCTGTGGCAAAGGGCCAGCAGAACTGTGGGGCAGAGGCTCTGGGAGAGCTCAGGTGGTGGGGCCGGAGCCAGGGCCAGCCAGCCCAGCCAAGGCCAGGAATGGACGGCTGGACCGGCTTGTCCTGCTGGGCCGGGTCCCAGCCCAGGTGTCCGTCCAGCTGGCCTCCAGCCTTGGCACCCACAAGCATCCATCCTCCTGTGCTGGCACTTGTCCCAGGTGCGGGGCCAAGGAGCTGGGTCCAGCCCTGCCCCACGGGGCTTCCACTCGGGCCATCTCTGCTCTGTTCCTCATCTGACTCACCTGTCGACAGGGGGGACGTCTGTGGCGATGTGCTGCTGGGTCAGGTGATCACCTCTGGGCCTCAGTGTGCCAGTGACACCAGGTTCACCCCCTCCTTCCTGTCATCGGAGGAGGCGCTGGCTTGTTCACGAGTGTGGCAGACACTTCTTGTTGCCCACCCGGGGTCTGTTTCAGCCTCTGTTCTTTCTTCCTTAATGACGAGACCCTGTGTTATTGTGGGTGGTGATCTGCCCAGCTGAAAAGCCTCAGTTCCCAGCCTCGCTTGCAGGTGGAACGGCCCCTGAGGTGTTGGTGGAGGTGTTGGACGGGGCTTCCGGGAAAGCTGCTTAAAGCAGAGAGGTGCGGTCCTGTGGCTCTGCCCTCTTATATTCTCTTCCTACCTGGACAACAGACACTTGAGCAACCAGTTTGTGAGCCTGAGGCAACGTCAAGGACAGAATCACACAGTAAGGATGGTGGAGCAAAAAGAAGCCTGAGGCCTTGATGACTACGTGGAAGTGCCACACTGGCCCAGCATGTGTACCCCGGAATTTCTTCATTGTGACAGAAAATAAATCACCATCCGGTTTAGGTTGCTGTCATGTTGGGGGTGTGCTGTGAGCAGCCCAACACAATTCCTGTCCACGAGAGTTAAGTTCCTAGGGTGTCGTCGTCGACAGTGGGGCCACGTGAGCTGGATGGCAGATCGCTTAAGTGAATTCACGTCAGACTCAATGTTCCCGCAGATGGATGGACGGACGTTCACCTGGAAGAAGGTTCTAGTCATGTGCCACCAGATCTCTTCCGAGCCTCGTGATGAGCAACATTATGATCTTGAGTGAAGACGTGAACCGATCTAATTTGGGGTAAGATCCAAACCCGAGAAGTAAACAGGGTAACAGCCAGGATCCCAAGAGATCCTAACAAAGTGGGGCGGTGGGGGAAGGGCACATTTGTGTGGTGACCGATGGCAACTAGACTTCTGATGGTGAACACGGTGCAGTATACACACAAATTGGAATATAATGATGTACACGTGAAACAAAAAAAAAAGTAAATAAAGAGATCCTGACAGACCGGAAAAAGCTGTCAGTTCTCACAAGGTGGGACCAGCAGGGCCCTGTGCCCTCCCAGCTCAGGGTCAGGGGCATCCCGTGCCCAGCAGCTGTGTAGAGATGGTGTGACAGTCATTGCCTCCAGGCGTCCAGGTGTGGAAACAGTGGTGACCCCATTCCCTCTCACTGGTTCAGGAGGCCTGTCACCCAGGAGGGATGGTCTCCTGTTCCCTGCACACACACCCCCTTGTCTGCACACACACACACACCCTTCTCTGCACACACACCCTTCTTCTCTGCACACACATACACACACACACCCCCTTTCCCTGCACACACACAAACCCTTCTCTGCAAACACACACACACCCTTCTCTGCATGCACACATGCATGCCCCTTTTCTGTGCCCAGAGCTCTGGCGCAGCTGGGTGCCCTCTGGGGGCTGGGCCACCAGGCCCCCGGGACCCTCAGCTCAGCTCCCGGGCTGGCAGTGCAGGCTGGAGCAGGGCCAGGACAGGAGCCCCCTCAGCCTGGCCCTTCCTTTCCGTGGGTCCCTCCCAGGCCCGGGGGCGGCCAGGCTGTGGGAACGCAGAGTGGGGGGTGGGGGCACGGGCCGCAGGAGCATGTGCTCTTCTCGTCACAGCGAGCGTGTGGCCACCTTCACACCTCCGCTCTGCCTGTTGACACAAGGCCACCACCTCCAGGGCAGAAGGTGTCGACTTGGGAAAGTGGGTGTGCAGGGGCCCCCAGGACGCCAGGCCCTCAGAGCCGGGAGTGCGCTTCTGGGCTGGGAGAAGGGGCTGCAGACCCTGCCCAGGAGGCCCAGGGGAGATCAGGCCTGTGTCCCTGGGATGGGGGGGCGGTGGGGGAAGACAGGGGCCTGGACCGGCCCCTCCCTCCAGGAGCCCGGAGTCAGCCTCCCCTGGCCCGGGGGCTGGTATGTGACTCTCGGCACAGCCAGGGAAGCCCAGGGACAAGGCCCTGCCAAGCAGAGCACCATCAGTGTCACTGGGAGGCCCAGAGACGGACAGCCACCAGGATAAGGTCACCGAGTGGCCCCTGGGACTGAAGGCCACCCTGGGCGAGCCTCAGCCTGGCCTTGTCTTCAGAGCCCTTCCACACGGTGCAGTGCCCGGCCCCAACCCCGTGTCGTCCAGCCACTGTTGTCCACTGGCTCAGAAGGGGAAATGGGGCCCAGAGAGGTCACACCATTGCTTCAGGTCCCCAGAGCCAGGATTTGAACCCCCAAGGCCGTGCCCACACCACTGGGCAACACTGCCCGGGCCCACTGAGGCTCCAGGGAGGGGTGAGCTGCACTGCCCTTGGGGAGCTGGGGGTTGGAAGAGGGAAGAGGAATGAGTTGGGCTCTGAGTCTGTGGTGGCCTGATGTGCTGGGACCACGAGCGAGCGAGAGGGGCTCCCTGGCCCGAGAGCAGGTGGAGGAAGGGAGGGACCTGCAGTTGTGGACGTTCTCCCAGTGCAAGTGGGGCCTTCATGGAGAAGGGGACCATGTGGCCCACGTCTGGCAGTGGCGAGCCCTGGGCTAGTTTGGGCAGTGCCAGGTGGGCTGGAGCCCGGGGTGCAGGCGGGGAGCAGGGGAAAGGGGGCGAGCAGCAGGGAGGAGTAGGGGTGGGCAAGTCTTGCTGAGAGAGGAGTTCGGACTCTTAGGGAGGCGGCGAGGTCCCCAGACATTCTGAGGAAGGAGAAGGGCTGGGAGCTGAAGAGCGGGAAGCAGAGTGCCAGTCAGGAGAAGCATCACATGAGGGCCGGGCACCAGAAGGGGGGTCACATCAGGGCAGGGGCTGCCTGGAGCTGGGGCAGAGGCGCCAGCAGTGGGGTCCCATGAGGGCGGGGGCTGCCTGGAGCTGGGGCAGGGGCCCTGGGATTGGGCCTAGGAGCCCTGAGGAGAGCACGTGGAGAAAGGTGGGGAGGATGTGGCCACTCTTGGCTGGGGAAGTGCAGGAGGGGCTGGGGGCCACAGGCGTGCGGGGAGCTGCCCAGCAGGCTGGGGACATGGAGGTGGACCCACTGCTCTCCCTCCAACAAGAAAGCTGAGCCAAGGAGGCTGGGGAGGAAGGGCCTGCCTCATGGCCCTGGTCCAGCTCCGGGGCCCAGCAGAGGCAGCTCAGGCCTAGGGCCAATCACGCCCAGCTCAGTGCCCATTTGAGACTCAGTCTCCTCATCTGCACAATGGGTGACCTTGCTGGGAGGATCGGGGAGCACCATGTGCTCAGCACATCAGGCTCCACACGGCCTGCCTGCCTGCCCTGCTGGAGAGGGACCAATGAGGTCTTGCCGCTCTTGAGAAGGACAAAGGGAGAGGGTGAGGGTGCCCAGGCCTGTGGCCCCCAGCCCTGGGAGGAGGGCCCAGCCTCCCCACCTCAGCTCCCAGAGCCATCAGGGGCTTGGGCCCATCTGCTGGAATGGGCACAGGCTTGGGGGTGGGTTCTGCAAAGGCTTTCTCCCCTCCCGCCCTTCCCTCCCTCTCTCCCTCCCTCCGTCCTTTCTTTTTTTAATTACCAAAGCCATGAATGCTTCTTACAAAAAAGTGGGAAAATATACGCAATCAAAAAGAAGGGAATTTTAAACACCCCCTGTTGCACCCAGCGAGAAGCACGTGCACACGTGGGCCCGCATCTCTGCCCCCTGAGCTTTCTAGCGTCCCTACAGATACATGAACAGAGACAGAGGCATCGAGAGGGCATGTTGGGGCTTTTGTTTTTCCATTTTTTGAAGCTTCTGGTATATATTTTTTCTTTTTCTTTAGACAGCTTTATTGAGATATATTTCACATACCATACATTCTGTTTAAAGTATACAATTCAAAAGTTTTTGTATGTTATGTTTAAAATTTTTAAAAATTGTGGTAAAGTGTATATAACATAAAATTTGCCATGTTAGTCATTTTTAAGTGTCCATCTTCAGTGGCATTAATGACCATCGTGCAACCATCACCACTTCCATTTCCAGAACTTTCCCACCACCTCAAGCAGAAACCCTGTCCCTGTAAAGCAAGCACTCCCCTCTACCCTCTCCCCCAGCGCGGGTCACCTCTAATCTGCTTCCTGCCTCTGACAAGTTGTCTGTTCTGGGAACCCCACATAAATGGAGCTGTACAACATCTATCTTTTGGTGTCTGGCTATTTCCCGTAGCCTGAGGTCCTCAGGGTTCGTCTCTGGTGGAGCAGGTGTCCGCCCTTCGCTCCTCCTCATGCTTGAGTGACCTTCCGTTGTGTGGATACACCCCGTTCTGCTTCTCCATTCGTCTGTCCGTGGTCGTTTGGGGTGTTCCCCCCTTTGGGCTCCGTGCCCGGTGCTGCTGTGAGCGCTGTTAGGACTGTCAGCTCCGGTCCTGCCTCCAGTCCCTTTGGGCCCACAGAGGGCGCGTGGTCTTGTAGCCGCTGTTCTCACCGACGTGTGGAACACTTTCCATGTCAGCAGGTGCACTTCTGAAATGAGGTTCCGGAGGCCTGCCTCGTGCTCCCCGGGGGCGGGACGGCTGAGTAACAAGTTCTCTGCTGGGCTCTGAGAGGGTGCCACATCGGTGAGCCTGACACCCATATTTCAAGAATTATTTTTAAATTGCACATGTAATATACAAATGCAATCTCCCTGTGAAAAATTTAAACATTACAGATGAGACGCAAGTCTCCTTGATGACCCTCAGACCCAGACCTGCCGCTCACCCACCACGAGGCCTGGTTGTGATTCCAGATCTGGGGCGGCCCCCAGCCTGTGTCCGTGCGTTCACACACCTGCACACGGCAGACCCTTACCCGGGGTGTGGTGTCATTGGATGACGTTTGATGTCGGGGTTGTGTCTTAGGTTTTTCTTTTCTCGTGTTTCGCTTGTGTCAGTGGCGTGTGTGATGGGGAAGAGTCTCCTGCAACGTGGTGCTGTTACTCGGCAGTGTGGCTTCCCTCGCACCTTGAGTCTTTTCTAATCAGGATGATTCCGACAGCAGCCCCTGTGCGAAGGGCAGCGAGCTGTTCTGAATCCTCGGGCCAGCCTCGGGAGCTCGGAGGCGGGGTGTCAAGGCTGACCCGGTCACAGGTGACCAGCAGCTGTACCAGGAACCTGGGGCTCAGCCAGCCTGGTCACCTTTGGGGTCTGGGAGGGGCACAGTGTCCAAGGGTGAAGAAAACCCTTGACTCAGGCCGAGGGCTAGACTTAGGTTTCTCCTGGGGGTCCCTCCAGAGCGAGGACTGAGCTCATCCCATCCTCAGGCTTTGGCACATACTCAGTACTGACCATGTAAAACCCTTCTCCCGCTTGATTTCGTATCTGGTCAATTTAAGCTCTGTCCCCTCCCCCTGGAGGTTCTCCACTCGCCCAGGGATGTCCCTGTCCCGCAGCCTCTGGCAAATGATCCTGTGCCCAGAGGCTCCCCACTTCCCGAGGTCCTGCCTGGAGTCCCAGCTCAGTCCTGGGAGCCCTGACTCTGCTTTCTATTGGGTCTACCTAGCTCTGGGGAGGTGGGGGCGCCCTCCCTCCCTGCCCTGGGAAGGAGCTGGAGGGGCCGAGGGCTGAGCCACCCAGCGGCTTGGCGGGGCTCACCTAGTCCTGGCTCTCCCTGTGCGGTTCCGAGCATCAGCGAGGGCAGGGGGCTGAGAAGGGGCCTGACCTGTTCCTCCTGCCTAGAGAGCCCCCGCCGGTGCTTCCTGGGGGGCTGGTGTGGACAGGCCCCAAGTTGGCAGCTGAGTGGGGCCTGCAAATCCTTATCAGGGAGTCAGCCAGGGCACAGAGCCTCAGGCTGCCCCGCCGAGAGCTGTGGTCAGCTTGTGGTCTGACCCTGTTCAGCCTTTGTTCCTAGGGGCGTGTAGGGAGGCAGGGACCTGGTCCCTGCTTGGCCCCTGCCCTCCTGCGCCTGTGCCCCTTCTCCTCCCTCCTCTGGGCTCCATCTTGCTCTGCCTCTCTGCACACAGATGCAGGTTTTTCCCAGTGGACAGATGAGCAGACTGGGTTCCAGAGAGGGTCAGTGGCCTGTCTGGGGTCACACAGCCCATCACACTGACGCTGAGCCGACTTCACGCACTTCTTAAGCCAGCCCCAGCATCTCTGACACATCTACTTAGCTCCGGGTGCCCACCACCGCCTCCCCACACTGGCCCTCGCCTGGAAAAAAGGCCTCTGACTGGTAGGAGGTGGTCTGCCCTGCTCAGATCCCGAGATCCCAGGTGGCTTGGCAGCGCCATCTGCTGGCTGTGGCTGGGGATTCAAGGACACTGGATGCCAGGGGTCAAGGCTCTGGCCTGAGGCTCTAACCAAGGGAGGCCATTTCAATGCCAAGATGTCCCACAGGCAGTCTGAGCCCCTGCTGCATTCTACAGCTGGGGAAACTGAGGTGCCATGTGACAAGTGTCCCCACGTTCACATGTCTGCATCTTTGCTTTGAGCTTGTTCAGCCCCTTGACCCCGCTGTGCCTCAGTTTCCCTACGTTTCACTATAAGGCTCGACCCTCCCACACGCACCCCGATGAGGCGAAGGAGCATAAATGTGTCTCCCCTAAGGAGAGAGGCGCTGTCTGCTCCCCAGCATCTCAGGCTGGCTCCCAGCACCCGGGAGACCTGTCACTTCCTCCTGCGCCTTTCCGGGAGCCGCTAAACCTCCCTCCTTTCTTCCCACCCCTCCCTCCTCAGCAGCCCTCTGCCTCTGTGACTTCCACTGGCTGCGCATCCAGCTGACCCATGACCAGGATAATCAGATTAGCATGGGTCTAGAATAATCTATTCCATATGGCTTGCCAACTCAGTGGCTCCAGGAGCTAAAGGTGTGAGGAGAGGGGGTGCCCATTGGAGGGGCTCCCTGGGAGCCTGGGGGCCTTTGCTGGGGGCGGAGGGGGAGGAGGGTGGTGGGGGACAGGCTGGGAGCTTCTTGCTGGGCCCTCTGACTGCTCTGGGCTCCAGGTGGCTGCAGCCCCCTCTCCAGCCCAAGCACGGCCCCATCTATCAGAGACCCAAGGGGGCTTCACATCCAGGGTGGGGCTGGGCCGTCCCTGTGCCTTTTCCACTCTGGATAAGAGGGGGAGTGTGCGCTGTAGGGCGTGGCTTCCGGAGTGGCCGAGCTTCACAATTCAGGGGGATTCTACTGTAGACAGCTTCTCTGGCTCCATCCTCCAGAGGCTCCGGGTCAGCAGGTCCAGGCGGGTCTGGAAACCTCTTTCTTTTTACGTCTCCACGGGTCCCTGTGACTGTGGCAAGGTTTCACGGGGGCTGGAGCACTCCAGGGCATCGCCCCTGCCCCACGCGCTCACTCTCAGGGCCACCCCCAAGGAGGAAAGCAGCCCCTCGGGTCCTCCTGTAGAGACAGGGGAGGGGGCTGGGGAGGAGGAACACAGTCCTGGGCCCAGACAGAGCCCCACAGACCCCAGCTCTGCGCCCACCAGCCACGTGACAGAGAACCAGCTCTCTGCACCTCCGTTTCCTCATCGACAGGTGACAGTGACTCGCATCACAGTGTGGCTGCGAGCTGTGCCCCAGCCAGGCCCCAGCCCAGCGCCAGGCCCAAAGCACCTCGGGAAGCAGGGTCCACACAGTGTGAGTCCATCCTTGCAGCATCGGCACAGCAGGTTTTACTTACCCCACAACCCAGAAGCGGAGCTGGGGCCCAGAAATGGAGCATGTTACCCCGGGACACAGGGGGCACGGGGCAGGACAGGGATTCCATCCTAACCCCCACTGGCCACACTCCAGAGGGCTGTCCTCGACTGTCTAAAGGTCAGGGCGTCACAGGTAACAGTCGTTCCCCTGAAAGGGCTTCCCTCTTGGCTGGTGCCGAGCTGTGGCAGGGAGGCCCCTGGCAGGAGGGGAGCTTCCCAGGAGACGCGCCTGCAGATGCTCAGCCGGCTGGCAGGAGAGGAGCCGTTTCCCTCTCCTGGGGCCTCTGGCTCCAGTGAGGATGAGATTAGGGCCTGCAAGGGGACTATTGACATAGCACCTTCGATTAGCACTCCTGTGTCAGGGGGCTGCTGGGAAATGAGGGCATCGAGGCCGGGAGGTGGGAGGGGGCAGCGCCCTGGACCAGGCTCGGCCTGAGGAACCCGGTGGGTTCCTAGCGGGAGGGCTGAGAGCCGGCCCAGCCTCAGAGGGTGCTGCTCTGTCCCACCTGCCCCCTCCCTGGCCAAGGACCCCCTGAGTGCTCCCCTCTGTCCGGCGGGGCTGCCCCAAGGCTTCGTTCCCAGGCTTACATGCTGGCAGGCGGAGGCGGCTTGGGCCAGGGGAGCGGAGCCCTGGCCCAGGCACTTGTCACAACACAGGCCCCAGAGGTGTGAAGTCCTCGTCCCAGCGGGAGGGCGTGCCTGGAGAACTCATTAGCTCAGGCAGCTCCCAAAGGAAGCCACCGAGAGGCTGGCGATAAAGAGATCAAAGGCGGGGGGCCTGGAGGTCACGAAAGGGAGGCTGGCTGACCGAGGGGGTGGGGCCCGGGCTCCAGGTTGGAGGTCCCTCCTCTGCCCCCACTTGGCTCCATCAGGCCCTCTGACCAGAGCCTTTGCACAAACTGGGCCCAGAGACCCCAGGGGACACAGGAGGGGGAGGGACTCCCAGGTCGCACCTCCAATTTGTTAGCCTTTAGGCCGAAGACCCCAAGATTGGGGTTGGGGGTGAACCCTCCCATATGCCCACCTCTCCTGCCGTTTTTGGGGACTCTTTGCCTCCACACTCGCCCCTGGGTCTTTTGAACGCTCTCTCCGCCCTGATCCCAGAGAGCTGCCTGTCATGCCGGCCCACATGTCCCCTCCTGCTCCAGCTCACTCCGGAGCACCCGTGGAAGTACCCAGTGAATGTTGACGCTCAGGTCCCGGACCTGAGAATCCTCTCTCACATCCGGCCTCTTGTCCAAAACATGTGCACTTGATTTCGTGCTTAATAAAGTAAGAATTCCTCTTGGAGGGTTGTCACCCACAAACCAGTGGGGGGGGGGCTCCCTCTGCAGGGGAGCTGGAAGCCTCAGAGGCAGGACAGGAAAGAGATTGGCTGCACCTTCTGGACTGGTTGATGTTTTGCCTTTTTAACCGTGTGCGTTAATCATATTCTCAATAAATAAAGATATGACAATGAAACAAAAGGGGGGCTGATGGCCTAGGAGGTTTTGGTCGTTCTGAGTTTTGTCAACTATCAGCTCCAAGGTGGAAATCAGAGTTACGTGGGCGTTGGAGGGGTTTTTGACGTGCAGAAGGTTGGCCCCAAGTGCCCGGAGCGCCCCCTGTCCGTCCAGCCTGCACCCCGCACCCCCTCCCGCTCAGGGGCACCACACTCTTTCCATTCCCATCGCTTGTTCCCTTCGGTCCATGGGCTCAAAGCGCTCCATCACGGGGCTCCAGTGCCAGGTTCTGGGCTTGGATCTGGAACCCCGGGAAGGCCTCCACTGGCCAGACTCTGGAAGGGCAGACCCTGCTGCCAGCGGCAAGCTGAGGAGGGCCGCCCTGGGCCAGGCTCTGCTGGGAGTCTGTGGGTCCTGCGGCTGCGCCCGGGAGTGGGCTCCTCCCCTTGTCCTCAAGGGCGGGTTGGCACTGCCCCTCCTGGGTGAGGGGTGGGCATAAGCGTCCTGGGGTGCTGGGGCCGACTGCAGAGGAGGGGTATGGAAGGTGTTAGGGGAGGCCCAGGGCAGTGGAAGATAAAAGAGACAAGGGGGGCAGGCAGAGATGCCCAGGGAGAAGGTGCCAAGCCACTTGGCCTTCTCTGCCACAAACCAGCTCGGCCATCACTCTCACAGGGCTGCAAGCCATGGCAGACACAAAACAGTGGACCCCCGGACTGAGAGAGACCCTGGGTACCACTTCTCTTAGGACGTGCTGCCAGACACCAGGTACTTCACAGTCTAGCTGGAGAACAGACACCCACGCGTGAAGCAGCGATGGTGACCACGTGCAAACTCAACCCCTGAGGGGTCAGGCAGGCCCTGCAGATTCTCCGAGATTCCCCATGTGGACAAGCATGTTGTGTGAAATGAGACGGTCTTGTTTCCTTTCCGATTTGTAGGCCGTTTATTTCTCTTTCCTTATTGCACAGGCTAGACCCTCTCGTACAATGTCGCGTAGGCCCGGTAAGAGCCGGCGTCCTCACCTTGCTCTGGGTGCTGGGAGAGCGTTCAGTCTTTCACTCTTCAGTATGACGGGGCTGTAGGTTCTTTGCAGACGCCTTTTATCAGGTTGAGAACGTTCCCCTCTATGCCTGGTGTCCTGAGAATTTTTATCACAGAGTGTTGAATTTTGTTAAATGCTTTTCTTTCTTTTTTTTTTTGAGTTCATAATAGTTTAGATCATTGTGAATTTCTGTTGTACATTACTTCTCATCCGTCACCATGTAAGTGCTCCGCTTCGCCCCCTGTCCCTACACCCTGGCCCCCTTCCCCTGGTAACCACTGAGCTGTTCTCTTTGTCTGGTGTTTGTTTATCCTCCACATATGAGTGAAATCGTATGGTGTTTGTCTTTCTCTGTCTGGCTTATTTTGCTTAACATAATACCCTCCAGTTCCACCCATGTTGTTGCAAATGGGATTATTTTCTCTCTTTTATGGCTGAGTAGTATTCTATTGTGTATATATACCACATCTTTTTAATCCATTCATCAGTCGATGGTCACTTGGGTTGCTTCCACGTCTTGGCTATTGTGAATAATGCTGCAGTGAACATAGGGGTGCATAAGTCTCTTTGAATTGCTGATTTCAAGTTCTTTGGGTAAATACCCAGTAGTGGGATGGCTGGGTCATATGGTATTTCTGCTTTTAGTTTTTTGAGGAATCTCCATACTGTTTTCCATGTGGCTGCACCAGTTTGCATTCCCACCAGCAGTGTATGAGGGCTCCCTTCTCTCCACACCCTCTCCGACATTTGTTGTTTTTAGTCTTAGTGATTATAGCCATTTTCACAGGCGTAAGATGGTATCTTAGTGTAGTTTTGATTTGCATTTCCCTGATGATTAGTGATGTTGAACACATTTTCATGTGTTTATTGGCTATCTGGATATCTTCTTTGGAAAAATATCTGCTCATATCCTCTGCCCATTTTTTTGATAGGCTGTTTGTTTTTGTGTTGTTCAGCTGTGTGAGTTCCTTATATATTATGGAAATTAACTCCTTGTCGGATATATGATTTGCAAATATTTTCTCCCAATTGGTGGGTTGTCATTTTGTTTCGATCCTAGTTTCTTTCGCCTTGCAGAAGCTTTTAGTTTGATGAAGTCCCACTTGTTTGTTCTTCTTTTGTTCCCCTTGTCTGAGAAGACGTGGTATTCAAAAAGCTCCTTTTAAGTTCGATGTCAAAGAGTGTACTACCTATATTATCTTCCAGGAGTTTTATGGTTTCAGGACTTGTCTTCAAGTCTTTGACCCATTTTGAGTTTACTTTTGTGTATGATGTGAGATAGTGACTACCTTCCTTCTTTTGCACGTGGCTGTCCAGTTTTCCCAACACCGTTTATAGAAGAGACTATCTTTTCTCCCTTGTATGTTCGTGGCACCTTTGTCGAAGATTAGCTGTCTGTAGATGTGAGGTTTTATTTCCGGGCTTTCAATTCTGTTCCATGGGTCCGTGTGTCTGTTTTTGTACCAGTACCATGCTGTTTTGGTCACTATGGCTTTGTAGTACATTTTTAAGTCAGGAATTGTGATGCCTCCAGCTTTGTTCTGTTTTCTCAGGAGTGCCTTAGCAATTCGGGGTCTTTGGTTGCCTCATATGAATTTTTGTATTCTTTGTTCTGTTTCTGTGAGGAATGTCATTGGGATTCTGATTGGGGTTGCACTGAATCTGTAGATTGCTTTGGGGTGTATGGACATTTTAACTATGTTTATTCTTCTGATTCATGTGCATGGAATCTCTTTCCATTTCCTTATGTCATTGCCTATTTCTTTCAATAATGTCTTATAGTTTTCTTTGGATAAGTCCTTCACCTCCTTGGTTAAATTTATTCCTAGATATTTTATTCTTTTTATTGCTATTGTAAATGGAATTGTGTTCTTGAGTTTTCTTTCTGTAAGTTCGTAATTAGAGTATAGAAATGCAACTGAGTTTTGTAAGTTGATTTTGTATCCTGCGACTTTACTGTAGTTGTTTATTATTTCTCATAGTTCTCTGATGTATTCTTTGGGGTTTTCTATATATAAGATCAAGTCGTCTGCAAACAGTGAGAGTTTCACTTCTTCACTCCCTATTTGGATTCCTTTTATTCCTTTCTCTTGCCTAATTGCTCTGGCCAAAACCTCCAGTACTATGTTAAATAAGAGTGGTGATAAAGGGCACCCTTGTCTCGTTCCTGTTCTCAGAGGGATGGTGCTCAGTTTTTGCCCATTGAGTATGATGTTGGCTGTGGGTTTGTCATATATGGCCTTTATTATGTTGAGGTAGTTCCCTTCTATGCCCATTTTGTTCAGAGTTTTTATCATAAATGGATGTTGGATCTTGTCAAATGCTTTCTCTGCATCTATTGAGATGATCATATGGTTTTTATTCCTCATTTTGTTAATGTGGTGTATCACGTTGATTGATTTGTAGACGCTGAACCATCCGTGTATCCCTGGTGTAAATCCCACTTGATAATGGTGTATGATCCTTTTGATATATTGCTGTATTCGGGTTGCCAACATTTTGTACAGGATTTTTGCATCTATGTTCACCAGTGATATTGGCCTGTAGTTTTCCTTTTTTGTGTTGTCCTTGTCAGACTTTGGTATCAGAGTGATGCTGGCCTTGTAGAATGTGTTAGGAAGCATTCCATCTTCCCTAACTTTTTGGAATAGCTTGAGAAGGATAGGTATTAAGTCCTCTTTGAAACTTTGATAGAATTCACTAGGGAAGCTAGTGGACTTTTATTTTTTGGAATGTTTTTGATTATTGTTTCAATCTCTTTATTGTGATTGGTCCATTCAGATTTTCTATTTCTTCTTGATTCAGCTTTAGGAGGTTGTAAGACTCTAAGAATGTATCTGTTTCCTCTAGATCGTCCATTTTGTTGGCATATAGCTTTTTGTAGTATTATCTTATAATCCTTTGTATTTCTCTGGTATCCATGTTATTTCTCCTCTTTCATTCCTAATTTTATTTATCTGAGCTTTGTCTCTTTTTTTTCTTTGTAAGTTTGGCTAGGAGGTTGTCAATTTTGTTTATCTTCTCAAAGAACCAGCTCTTTGTTTCGATCCTTTGTACTGCCTTTTCTAATTTCAATTGCATTTATTTATGCTCTAATTTTTATTATTTCCCTCCTTCTGCTGACTTTGGGCTTTGTTCTTCTTTTTCTAATTCTGTTAGGTGTAGTTTGAGATTGTTTATTTGGGATTTTTCTTGTTTCTTAAGGTAAGCCTGTATTGCAATGAATTTCCCTCTCAGGACTGCTTTTGCTGCATCCCATATGAGTTGGTATGGTATGTTTTCATTTTCATTTGTCTCCAGGTATTTTTTTATTTCCACTTTAATTTCTTCAATGATCCATTGCTTGTTCAATAGCATGTTGTTTAGTCTCCACATCTCTGTCCTTTTCTCAGCTTTTTTCTTGTAATTGATTTCTAGCTTCATAGCATTGTGATTGGAAAAGATGCTTGTTATTATTTCAGTCGTCTTATGTTTCTTGAGGCTTACCTTGTTTCCCAACATATGGTCTGTCCTTGAGAATGTTCCATGTGCACTTGAGAAGAATGTGTATTCTGCTGTTTTTGGATGGAGTGTTCTATGTATGTCTATTAAGTCCAACTAGTCTAGCTGTTCATTTAATTCCACGGTTTCCTTGCTGACTTTCTGTCTGGATGATCTATCCATTGATGTGAATGGAGTGTTGACGTCCCCCAACTATTACTGTCTTATTCTCACTATCTCCTTTTAGATTTGTTAATAGTTGCTTTATGTACTTTGGTGCTCCTATGTTGGGTGCATAGATATTTATAAGTGTTATGTCTTTGTGGTGGGGTGTCCCTTTGATCATTATATCTTGCCCCTCTTTGTCTCTCTTTGCCTGTCTTATCTTGAAGTCTACTTTGTCTGATATAAGTATTGCAACACCTGCTTTCTTCTGTTTGCCATTAGCTTGTACTATCATCTTCCATCCCTTCACTCTGAGCCTGTGTTTGTCGTTGGAGCTGAGATGTGTTTCCTGGAGGCAGCATATTGTTGGGTCTTGTTCTTTAATCCATCTAGCCACTCTGTGTCTTTTTATTGGAGAATTCAATCCATTTATGTTTAGGGTGATTATCAATATATGAGGGCTTAATGCTGCCATTTTATCACTCATTTTCTGGTTCTCCTGAATTTCCTTTGCCTCTTGTCCCATGTGTTTTGGTCTACCAATTGAGTTGTGTGGTTTTTTATGCTAGATTTCTTAGTCTTCTCTTTATTTATTATTTGTGTCTCTGTTCTGCTTTTTTGTTTAGTGGTTACCATGAAGTTTGTATGCAAAATCTTATAGATAAAATAGTCTGTTTTCTGATGGCCTCTTATTTCCTTAGACTAAACTGATTCAGTTCCCTTCTTCTTCTTCTTATCTTTAATGTTATACTTGAGTATTTGCTAACCTTTTCTGATGTATAGCTACAATTTTCTGATTTTGTCTACTTATTTATCTCCTTACTCTGGGCTTTCTCCTTTCTTCCTCTTTTTTCCAGGTATGAGGGCCTTCTTGAGGATTCCTTGTCAGGGGGAGTCTTGTGTCTATGAATTCCCTTAGCTTTTGTTTATCTGGGAAAGTTTTTATTTCTCCATCATATCTGAAGTGTATTTTCACTGGATAGAGTATTCTTGGCTGAAAGTTTTTGTCCTTCAAAGATTTGAATATGTCATTCCAGTCTCTCCTAGCCTGTAAGGTTTCTGCAGAGAAATCCACTGAAAGCCTGATAGGGGTTCCTTTGTAGGTTATTTTCTTCTGCCTTGCTTGCCCTTAGTATTTTTTCTTTGTTATTCACTTTTGCCAATTTCACCACTATGTGCCTTGCCGTAGGTCTTTTTACATTGACATATTTAGGAGATCTGATAGCTTCTTCCACATGAATTTCCATCTCCTTCCCTAGGTTTCGGAAGTTCTCTGCTGTTATTTCTTTGAACAAGCTTTCTACTCCATTCTCCTTTTCTTCTTCCTCTGGAATACCTATAATTCTTGTGTTGCATTTCCTAATTGAGTTGGACATTTCTCAGAGACTGCCTTCATTTCTTTTTAGTCTTAGTTCTCTCTCCTCCTCTATCTGGAGCATTTCAACATGTCTATCCTCAATTATGCTGATTCACTCCTCTATGATGTCTGCTCGAGAGTTTGGGGAATCCATATTTTGTTTTATCTCATTGATTGAGTTTCATCTCCAATATTTCTGATTGGTTCTTCTTTATCATTTCAATCTCCTTTGTGAAGTAGCTCATTGAATTGTTTCTCTACATTCTCTTTTAACTCGTTTTTTGATGATAGCTATTTTGAACTCTCTGTCATTTAGATTATATATCTCTGTGTCTTCAGGACTGATTTCTGGCTACCTGTCATTTTCTTTCTGGTTTGATATTGGTAGAGGGCACAGCTTTGCCATTACCACCTATCACCACTGGGTGGGGTTGAAGAGCTGCATATTCTGAGCCCGCTGTGTTCTGCCAGGATCCCATGCGCTGGGGCTGGTGCAGGAGCCGAGACTAGGAGGGTAGGGGGCAGAGGTGCTTTTTTCTGCAAGCTCTTGGGGGCTTCTCGCTCTGCCCTTACTATCTGCTCTCCTGGGGTGTTGGCTTGATGAAGTCACCCCCATGATAACTAGTCAGCTCAGCAGGGGGCTTTCCCCTAGCCTCCGAGGGACCTCAGGGATCTATGATTTTCCAGCAAAGCGGTGCCCCTTCCGACCTTCGGCCCAATCCCTGAATTGCAGTCTTTTGGGGCAGGAGCGAAGCTTTCTCTTACCCAGTTCCACCTCCTCTGAGGGGGGCTCCAGCACCTCCGCTTTCCAACGTGCAGCTGCCTGGGTCTCTCAGACATCTTCTGTGTTGAGTGGATGTCCTCTGTTGGAATATGAATGTCCTTTTCCCTATATTATGGAGCAGAGGGTCCACTGGGAGAACTCACTCCACCAAGATGCTGACGTCAGTCTTAAAGGCTTTTTCTGTGTCATTTCCACTCACCTCTCACTGGCAAAGCCCATTTTATTCCTGCCCCAAAGTGGTTGAATATGGGCTAGAGGCCAGTGGTGGCAGCTGTGGTGACAAGACCAGCCCCTTATCCCGCTAGGTTGAGGGTGTCCTGGAGGGCGGCAGGCTTCCCTTCCTTGGCTCAGACGGTACAGCAACCGGACCAGATCCAGCCAGCTTGCCAGATTCGCCTGGGATAGCTTCCTCACGGTGCCCCTCGACCTCCCTCCACCGGCCTCACCCCCGCTCTTCCCAGGAGGCCTGTCTGATGCCAGAAAACCCACCCCTCCTGCCCCACCCAGCATGCCAGAGACTCCAGCCTCAGACCCAGCGCGGATGCTGGAGCCACAGTGCAGAGGTGCTGGCTCACTTGGAGGACCTGGGCCCGGGCCCCGCCTTCTGCCTCAGTGATGACAGCCCTCCCCAGAGCTCAGGCCTGCAGCTCAGTGGCTGCCCTGAACTTTGGCAGGAAGAGCTGGAGGGGGCCCACCTGGGCATCCTCTCCTAACGGCCTGGCCTGCCCCTTCTCAGCCAGGAGTCAGGCCTGAGGTGTGGGGCGCCCTCCTCACTGCCTACCTCAGTGGTTTTCCAGCTTGCCTTTGGCCAAGGCTCCTTTTCTACGTGATGTCTGATGGAAGAAGTGATTGAAACAGGTCGTGGGTGGCCTCCCGGCTGGAGTCAGGGCTGGAGCAGTGCCCTCCACTCCAGACTCCCCCAGAACGACGGATGCTCTGCAGAACACAGCCTGAGCTGCAGTGACATAGTGGCTGCTTGACCGAGAAGTGGCCGGGCTGGACTGGGAGGGGAGCGGGTTCAGGGTGGGGGTAGGGCAGACGCTGATATGCTTTGATTTTGTACTTGAAAACAGAACACCAAAAATCTGGCTTGATCTGTTTTGCTTCTACCAACCTGGGTTTTTGTTGCCTCTGGAAAAGAAGTGTTCCCATCCTGTGGGGAAAAGTCACGCTGCTCTTCCCCTCCTGGACTCCAGGCCTGCCAGGGCGGAGGGGGGCCTCACTTGGTGGTTTGACGGTCTTTATTGCATCTGGCCTGCTGTGCAGGTGGCCCAGGCGGCTTCACACTCGGGCCTGTGCACTTGCCTCAGACCCACGGCCACTGCCCTTCCCGTTCCTCTGGGGCATTCCTGCTGACCCGCAGGGCTCTCTCATGACTATATGAAATCGTTTCCAAAGGATGCTCGGGAGTGGCTCCCGCATGCTAGGCCCAGTGTGTTAGGTTGCTAGGGCTGCCTCAAGAAAGTACCACAAAGTGGATGGTTTAAACCACAGAAATGTATTTCCCACGGTTCCGGAGGCTGGAAGGCCCAGATAAGGTGTCAGCAGCTTGGTTTCTTCTGAGGCCTCCTTGGCCTGCAGACGGCGCCTCTCACTGCGTGCTCACACGGGCTCCTGAAGGCTGTGTGTACGTCTTAATGTCCTCTCCTGAGGACACCAGGCCCACTGGATCAGGGCCCATCCGTGTGACGTCGTTTTACCTTAATTTCCTCTTCACAGGCTCCATCTGCAAATACATGCACATGCTGAGGTCCTGGGGGTTAGCACTTCACCCTGAGTCTGAGGGGAACACAGTTCAGCCCACAACACCCAGGATTAGGTGCCAGAGAGCAGCATTGCCCAACTAACAGTGAGTTACAGGGAAGTAACGATCAGAGCCCAGATCAAGGGGGCAGTGGTATACCAGGTACTTTGGGATCAGAGAGGATGTGACATCCTGGAGGGAGACGGTTGACAAGCTGGTCTCATTCTTGAGTCCCTGATCCATCAGTCCTGCTGCCTCGAGTAAGAATAAGAGGCCCTCCAGGAGCCCGGGGAGGATGCTGGGATGCACCAGCAAAGGCTGCCGTGGGCTTAGGACCAGCGGTGGGGGACTTCCTTCTGTGTCTGCTGACACGGGTCGGGGAGGGTCGCAGGTGTTGGAGCCGGGTGTTGAGGGGTGTGCAGGAGTTGGCCAGGAGGAGGGAGGGAGGAGTGACCCAGGCAGAGGAAACGGCCTGAGCCAGGTTGAAACAAGCGGCAAACGTCTAGAGTTGAGGGAGAAGAACGGATAGAGTTGGAAAAGGAGCTCGGAGGCAGGGTGGCGAGGCGCCCTGCATGGTGGGGTGTGGGCCTCTGTTTCCAAGGTGATGGGGAGGGACGGAGGTTGGGGAGGGGTGAGCTGGTCGGAGCCGCTCTAGGTCCCTCTGGCTGCTTCACAGAGATGGAGCTGAGCAGGGAGGCCCTGTGACGGTGCCGGGCGAAGACGGGGAGGAAGACCAGAGCACGGGCTGCCTGAGCTCTAGGCCACATGCAGGGCCTCCATCTGAGGTGCTCTGTAACATCAGGCAGGGCATTCCCTCTCTGTGCCTCAGTTTCCCCATCTCTGAAAGTGGAGCAGGCTTAGGTGACCACTGTGGTGCCTTCTTCCCCTAACTTTCTAAGAGTGGCTTCTGGTTCCTACCCCAGGGCCCTCATGTCCGCACGGGCTGCCAGGGGGTTTGTCATCCCCCTCTCCAGGTTACACACAGCAAGGAGACGGGTCCAGGGAGCGACTGCCCTGGGCGCATGTTCCATTCCGCTCTCACCTGCCGTGTAGCGTGGGCATGCTGTGACGCCTCCCTGAGCCTCAGTGTAGTGTCCTCAGCTCTGAGGTGGAGACAGGAATGGGCCCTATGGCTCCGGGCTCTCAGGCTTCGCTCATGGTCACTGCCCGACACGCAGGAGCCAAAGAGAGTCACACGAGCTGAGAGGGGACGCAGGCCTGTGCTTCCCTGCCCTGACTGTGTGGTGAGCCATCTGGCTCCAGGGTCCCCTGCTGAGGGTGATTCAGTGCCTCTGGGCCCTGGGGTTGTAACAGGATCCCCCAGGGCTCTGAGCCCCCACCAGGTTGGGAGTGTGGACACAGAATGACCACTAGCCATTCAATGAATGAGAGGAATAAGGTGAGTTTTACTTGAGCCAGGGGGAGGACTAGAGCCGCGAGGCCTTCTGCAGAGAAGAGGGAAGGGTTCCAGGGAAGCGTGGCTTTCAGGACACTGTTGTGTCTTGTAGAATGGAGAGCATACGTTCAACACACCCAGGAGACGTTTTCAATGTTTCAAAGAAGTATTTACTTGCAAATGAGCAGGTCAACGTGACCTGATGTGGGGAAGGGAAAGGCATTAATATGGGGAGCATTACCAATGGGGCGAAGGAGGGGAGGGTGCACTCCTGTCTTCAGAGGGTGCGCTCTCTGACGGTTACGCAGGTGTGCAACGTGTGTTTGATAGACTTCTTTTTGTTGTTGTTGAGGAAGATTGGCCCTGAGCTAACATCTGTGTTGCATGTGGGACACTGCCACAGCATGGCCTGGTGAGCGGTGTGTAGGGCTGTGCCTATGAACCCTGAGTCACCAAAGTGGAGCAAAACTTAACCACTATGCCCCCATGACAGCCCCATAAGCCAGGCTTCCTTAGTTCAGGCTGCATCAGTTTGAACCCCAACGGTTACCCCATATTCCTCAGAATATATACCATCTTCTTCACCCCTCACTTCACAGGAGAGGACACACGCCCAGGGAGGGGAGCAGCTTTCCCTCGCCCCCAGCTAGGTACGGACACCAGGCCCCTGACTCCCTGTCCAGTGCTCTCTCCTTCCTGAGCAGACCCGAGGTCTCGGCTCCACGTCTCACAGCATCTATGCAGAGGCAGACCCGAACAACCGCCCGTCTGCCTCCTCTGGCTCCTGTCTGTCTGCGGCGAGTCCTTACAGGGGCAGAGAGAGGCACTGCCTGGTCTAGTCGCTGACGGCCACACTCCAGCTCTGAAGCCCGGCAAGGGCTGGAGTGGAACCAGGAGAGTCCTGGCCTTGCCCAGCAGCGGCCGGAGCTGAGCATCTTCTTGGACTTGGTGCCTAGTTCTCCCGGCTCCCTCCAGAGGCCTCCCCAGGAGGTGCCAAGGCAGAGCCCAGAGGCCACCCTCCCCCAGCTGGAGCTTCCGGGGACATCTGAGATGCTGCTGGAGTGAGGGGGCAGGCCCCGGGCTGGGTTATTCTGTCCCCCTGTCCTCCCCTCCAGGAGGGAGGCCCACCCAGGCCTCTGGGGAGCAGTAGCCCCTTGCCTCCATGTGTGGCTCTGTCCCAGGCCCCTGCTCTTGGCTGCTCCTCCCTGCTGGGGGCCGGGCAGGAGAGGAAGAGGAGCTGATGCTGGTGCCCTGCTGGGGATGCCGGGTCTGCCCACACCTTCCTGGGGACCCCGGTCACCATCCCTAAGAGACTGCACATGGGCTGAGTCCCTCAGCCAGGCCTTCCCTGGACCCTGTGGTGTAGAGGTCGTGCTTCCTGAGGAGCCTTCCAGAGGCTGGGGAGGTGAGAGGGCCTGACACCACAGAGCCTCTCTCTGGTCTTCCGGGCTCGCCTTTCCCTGCTGGCCCTGAGCCGTCAACCCATCAGCAGGCGGAGCCCTGGGCAGGGGGCAGCAGCCTGGGTTCTAGTCGGCTCCTGCCCTGCGAGTGCCCTGAGCAAGGAGACAGGTGGGTCTCTGGCTCTGCATCCCTGGGGACTGGTTTTCTCCTGCTTCTCGGGGCAGGGCGTGATGAAGGCCTGGCTGTGGGCTCTCAGGCGGTGTGAACACGAGTGTGGATGTCACAGGCCTGGCCGGCTGCCAGTGGAGGACAGGCTTCCACTCACATGTGGGCTTTGGACCTGGGGTCTCCTCCCAGCTCCACTGAGCTGTGGCTTCACCTCCCCAGCTTCAGTTTCCTTATCTGCTGAGATGAAGACTGCCCTTATCTCCAGGGACTGTTGAGACAGAATGTGATAATGTGCATAAACGCTTGGCCAGGTGCCAGGCACAGAGGCTGGGATCCCTGCCGACTCTTCTCCCTGGAGGCAGCCTTCCCCAGAGACCCTAGATGGCGGGCTGGCTCCTCCCTGAGCCGGGGCCACCGGAGGGGGCCTGCCCTGTGGTCCCCAGAAGGTCAGGTGCCAGCCATAGGCCGCTGGGCACTGGCGACAGGAAGGGCTGGCCCAGGGGCCTGGGCTGGAGGGAGCATCCTGGTTGGGGAGGGCTCCACCCCTGAAGCATGGCTGACCCCGCCCCCTGGCCCGCCCCCCTTTGATGCGCAGAAGGGGTAAAAGGGGAGGAGCCTGCAGGCCCCAGACACCCTGCTTCTCGCAGGGGGCGGGGCTGTGAGGGAGGAGCTCAGGCAGGGCCTTGAGCCAGGACACAGGGCTGAGGAGGGCAGCGCCCAGCTCTCCTGATGCCTCGGGCTGTGCATCCTGAGATTCACGCACCAACCCTGTGGTCAGTGGTCTTCAACCGAAGCCCGGGGGTTTGGGTCACTTGCCCTGAACGGTGGCTGAGCTGTGATCTGTAACCAGGCCCCTGGGCTCCAAGACTCCAGCCCAAAAGGTCGCTGTGGTGTCAGTTGGAGGTGACCCCCAGGCGCCCTGTTGTCTCTCTGCCTCTCTCTCCCTCCCACCAGCCTCGGAGGCTCAGCTGGGCCTCCTGGAGCTGAGGCTGAGGTGAGCTTTCTATAACCGGCTCCAATGCCAGGAAACTACCACCCAGACCTGTGTGGACCACGAGGCCTGTGGGTCGCAGACTTGTCCTCAGAGTGGCCTGGCCTCTCACTGCCCTGGGTGACCTGGAGGGCACCTGCCTTTTTCTGCACACCAGCCTTGAAAACCACCAGTTGTCAAATAGGTATCTCCCCCACCCACCAGGGATTCTGGAGACATGGTGGGACGTGCCCCTGCCAGTGAGCCGTCATGCCAGGCCTGGGACGCAGGGCCTGCTGCCCCCCTGCCAGCCCCCTTCTCTCACTGCCCCCGGTGTCCCCGGTGTGCAGCTGTGGTGCAGGAAGAGGGGCCTAGCCAGAGCCCAGCTCACTCGCCTCACGTGAGGGGGTTGCAAACCACAGCTTCTGGGACTATGGACACTCCTGCTTTCTGGAAAAGCACTCACTCTGCTGTCAGGACTGGCTCTCTGCCTGGCATCCAGCCCAGGCTCTCCCATCTCCACACGGGAACCACTTGTGTCCAGTAGCCAGCCCCCTGCCCCCACCAGGGTTCCCCAGCAGCAGCATCTCAAGCCCGCCATGGAATCTGGGGGAGATGAACACCACAGGCAGACCACACCACACCGGCGTCCTGTAGGAAGGACCAGCGGGCTGGGTGCTTCTCCTGTCCTAGGCTCCCTGGGGGTCCCAGGCCCCCCAGTGGTTCCCATACACTCCAGCCTCCCTCCATCCCGCTCTCCCCAGCTGTGGTGCACACCCACCCTGCCCCACTTTAGTTACTAGTCTGAAGCTGATCCAAAAACCCTTTATTTACATTTTCTCTTAGACAAAAATATACAGATCTGCTGCCCTGTCGATTCCTCAGGCTCAGGGTCTTTACGGGAAGGTGGGGGGGGGGGGGGGCAGGCAGCCCCAAGGCTGTTCTTGTCCATCGAGGACTCCTGCTCATCTGGCTCTGGGGCGGGGCTTCCCTGAGATCAGCCCCAGGGCCCTGGGGTGGGGCTGGCATGAGGGGCAGGGGCTGGGAGGTGCTTGGACAGTCTGGCCAGCAGGACTGGTCGCACAAGTGGAGAGAACGTGGGCCAGAGCCATCGTCCCTGAGGGCACGACGCGGGTGCCTCAGGCTCCAGCACTGGGGGCCCTGCTGCGGGCCCCTGGGACAGACGCACATGGGCCTCTCACACGGGGCCAGGTGACTGTGGGGATAGGACTAGTCGCTGTGCTCGGTGAACCACCGGAGCACCTCGTCCTTGTTCTCGTTCACCCACTTGATGTTGGATTGGGTCTTCTCCAGGGCTTGCTCCAGAGCCCGCGTGCCGGAGCCAAAGCCTATGTCACTGTTGTCCGCCTGGAACTTCTCCAACTGCCAGGAAAAGGGAGAGTCTTAGCCACAGGCGGGGTCTTCACACAGCCCGGAGGAGAGGGCCGCCCGGCCTGCGTCCTCCCTTCCACATCAGCCCCCTCCCCAGCCCCAGCGGGGACCACGGTCTGTTCTCCAGGACAGGAGCCTGCGGCCAAGTCCTCATCTAGGGCAGCGGTGGGAGATGACAGCCCCGGGGCTAAATCTGGCTCCTCAAAGGGTTTGCCCTTCACTGATGCTTCTTCACGGAGTCGACCTCACTTTGAATTGAATTGCAATCTTGATCCCGTCCAGGTAGGAGAGGGGGACACATTAAACAGACACTGCAAGGACGCTACCCGCCACATTCAGAATGCGGCCCGTTCCAGACTACAAATGGCACAGTGGCTTCAACAAATAAATGGTATTTTTTTAAAAAAACAGATGTTACAGACTGAAAGATTATATTAGTACCAGAGGTTGTCCTCAGGGCAATTAGGCAAGAAACTGAAATAAAAGGAACCCAGGAAGGAGGAAGTGAAACTCTCTATTTGCAGATGACGTGATTGTGTATACACAAAACCCTAAGGGAGCCACAAAAAAACTATTAAAACTACTGTATTTGGCAAGATTGCAGGATCATAGAGCAAGATACAAAAATAAGTTGTATTTCTATACACTAGCAATGAAACATCTGAAAATGAATTTAAGAAAACTGTTCTGTTTCCATAGCAATGAAAACAATATAGTACTTAGGAATAAATTTGACAAAAGAACTGCTATATGGGTATGCTGAAAACTACAAAACATTGCTGAAAAAAATTAGGAAGGCCCAAATAAAAGGAGAAAAGACCCAAATAAACCTGTGTTAATAGATTGGAAGATTTAATATTATTAGCATGGCAATACTCCCCAAACCCATCTACAGATTCAATGCAATCTCTATCAAAAATTCCAAATGCCTTTTCTGCAGAAATTTGCAGAATGTGATCCTGAAATTCATAAAGAAATGGAAAGGACCAAGAATAGCCAGACAATCTTGTGAAAAAAAAAAAGCTGGAGGGCTCACACTCCCAATTTCAAAACTCACTACAAAGCTACAGTAATGAAGACAGTGTCCACTGGCAACGGGATAAACAGAGGGATCAAGGACATAGAAGTGGGCCCAGAAACCAATCCCCCCTTTATAATCAACTGACTTTCAACAAGGGCGCCAAGACCATACACTGGGGGAGAGAACAGTCTCTTCAAAACGGCACTGGGACAACTGGATGCCACCTGCAAGGGAAGGAGGCTGCACCCCTCCCTTCTCCACACACAAAAACTAAGTCAAAACTGATCAAAGTCCTGAATGCAAGAGCTACACTGACAAGACTCTCAGGAAAAGCGCGGGTGTGACTCTCCACGACCTTGGATCAGGCAACTGTTTCTGAGACATGACACCTAAAGCACCAGCACCAGCTGGACCTCCTCAAAATTGAAAACTTACGTGTATCTAAAGATACTATCAGGAGAGTAAAAAGACAATGCACAGAATGAGAGAAAATATTTGCAAATCACGGATCTAATAAGGGCGGAGTATTCAGAATATATAAAGATCTCTTACAACTCAACAATAAAAAGACAAATATCCCAATTAAGAAATGGGCGAAGGATTTGAACAGACATTTCTCCAAACAAGATACACAAATGACTAATAGGCACCTGCAAAGATGCTTAACATCATTAGTCATTAGGGAAATGCAACGCATAACCACGATGAGATACCACCTCCTGCCCACTGGGTTGACTATAATTCAAAAAGAAAGAAAATGAAAATAACAAAGAAATTGATTGGACCCCTCATACATTGCCGGTGGGAATGTAAATTGGTGCAGTCACTTTGGAAAACATTTTGGCAATGTTTCAAAAAGTTAAACTTAGAGTTACCAAATGACCCCAAAATTCCACTGCTAGGTGTATACCCAAGAGAAACCAAAACATATGTTCACTCAAGTATTTGTATGTGAATGTTCATAGCAGCGTTATTCATAATAGTCAAAAAGTAGAAACACGCTAACATCTACCTACTCATTAATGGATAAACAAAAGGTGGTACATCCATACGGGGGAATATTACTCAGCTGTAAAAAGGCATGAACCTGCCACAACGTGGAGGAATCTTGAAAACACTGTACTAAGCGAAAGAAGCCAGACACAAAAGGCCACATAGCATATGATTCCATTTCACGAGATATTCAGTATAGGCATGTCCACAGAGACAGAAAGTGGAGTAGAGGTTGCCAGGGGCCGGGGACAGGGGAAAGGGGAGTGACCGCTAATGGATATGGGGTTTCTTTTTGGGGTAATGAAAATATTCTAGAATTAGATAGTTGTGATGGTTGTACACCTTCAAAATATACTAAAAGGCACTTAAAATGGTGAATGTTATAATATATGAAATATATCTCAATTTAAGAAAATGACGGGGGGCCGGCCCCATGGCCGAGTGGTTAAGTTCTCATGCTCTGCTACAGTGGCCCAGGGTTTCTCTGTTTCGGATCCTGGGGGGGACATGGCATCACTCATCAGGCCATGTTGAGGCAGCATCCCACGTACTACAACTAGAAGGACCTTCAACTAAAATATAGAACTATATACTGGGGGGATTTGGGGAGAAAAAGCAGAAAGAAAAAAGAAAATGACAAATCAATCTAATGCAATAAGTTAACTTCGTTTGGCTTCTGATTGAAACATACGTGTCAACTGCAAAAAGAATTTTTTAAAAAAACAGCTTAGAGAATTTGAAAATGGCCTGAGTATAAGATGGGAGGAAGGAATTGTTGATTTTCTTGGGTTTGCTAATGACAGTGGGGTTACGTTTAAAAAGTTCCTTTGTTTGAGATATGACTGAAGTATTTACAGGTAAAATTACATGATATCAGTAATTTGCTTGAAAATCGTCCACCCGAAAAAGTGTTAGAAAATGTTGATAATTGTTCGGTCTGGGAATGGATCCATGGAGGGTCATTATATTATTCTCTTTACTTTTTGCCTACACAAAAATTCCAACGTGAATCTTTTTAATTGAATTGTCATCATGCAAAACGTCTGGACCTCCAGCCGCCCCTGTCAATGAGGAAGGCCTGGCAACACGGAGCCCAGGCTCCCCCGTGACCAGGTTTGGGGGAGCTGAATGGCGGCCCCTCTAGACTGGGGTGGCGCCCCAGAGCCCAGGGCTCCGTACCTGCTTCAGCTCATACTCGGTGGAGAAGCGTCGCGTCACTCCCCGGATGAGGTTGGAGAAGGAGAAGGACCCTCCACCGTAGCTGCAGGGCAGGGAGAGAGAGGGACCGTGAGGGGGCCGGGGACCAACGCTCAGTGATGGCAGGCAACACTGAGTCCACACAACTACGCTGTGACTGTCCCCGTCTTGTCGAGGAGATGAGATGACACGCCCAAGGAGACACGACCAGGGACCTGAATGCAGGTTGGGCTGCAGTGTCCCCGCTCCCATCTCTCCAGAGAACACTCCCACCGGCCTGATTCTTTCCCCCACGTGGGAAACAGATGGCATGGACCCGCCCTGTCTTCAGTTCCTGCCCCCCAGCCGACCTCCAGCTCTGCTAACTTCTGACCGCTCCTAGGCAGTGTCCACTGCCCCCAGCCCTGTGATGGCCCGTGCACACAGAGCACCCCGGGCCCCCCAGCCTGGGCACACACATCTCCCGCACGCTTCTGCAGACTCACTCCAGAAAGAGCTTCCTCCAGTTGCTCTGGATAAAGTCCCAGGCCAGAGTTTGCCCCACGACGTTGTTGGCAATGCTGATAATGGTGGAGGTGGCGTCCTGCTTCCGGATGAGGTCAGGGTTCAAGGTGTAACTCAGGTACCTGTGAAGGCAGGGTGCCATGTTAGTGACTACTTCCAAGGGCTGCCGTCGGACGACTGGAGAGAACCGAGGACGGCGAGGGCCCTGCCCTCCCCACACCCCTCCCCACATCCTCTCAATGTCCCTTCACAGAGGGGAGGGCTGAGGACTCCTTGGTCCTACCTCCCTCTTGTGGATGGGACACTGAGTTCCCTAAGCTGGGTCACTGGCTACGCCAGGTGTCGTGGCCGACACGACCTGGTGCCTGATAAATATCTGACGAGGAAGGAAGGAAGGAAGGAGCACTGGGCCTCGAGCCCTGCACCGTTTGGGCGTCCGCTCCTGTCTCTGACGCTGAGGGTGGCTCCTCTGTACTGGGGCCCAGCTGACGGCACATGAGGCACGCAGTGGGAGCAGGAGCCCTCGTCCACGGGCTTGGGGAGCCAGCTGGACGTCCAGAAGGACTCAGGTCCAGCTGCACCGGAGCCCTCGACAGACAGGGGGACTGAGCTGCTGTCAAGTAAAGGCTGAGAGGCTGCAGGAGGTAAAGCGCAGGACACGCACGCAGACCTGGCTCCCATCTCCACTCTCACTGAAGCGTGCGGACCTTGGGCGAGTTGCTTTGCTTCTCTGAGCCCCAGCGTCTTTCTAATGGGGAGAGTCCTGCCCCACCCGCAGGTTTGTAGGACCCCAGGAACGAGGTGTGGAGGCCTGGCTGGTGCCTGCTCCTCCACAGCGGGCCCCTGATCCCGGGACGAGGGGACTCCCCTGCCCGCTCGGTCCTCACCTGTTGAGGATCCAGACCTGGGTGCTGCAGGCCAGGCCTGTGCGGAGCTTGTCAGCCTCGTTGACCAGCGTGGCGTTTCGGAACTGCTCCCAGGCGAAGTCCCACTCCCTCTCGCCACCCTGGGCGATGGCTTTGCAGTAGACAGTGGAGCGCAGGTTGGGGTGGATCCTGGCATGGGGGTGGGGGCGTCAGGGCTGGAGCAGCAGCGGGGAGGGTGGGGAGGGGCTGGGGAGGACAGGGTGTGGGCTTGAGGCACAGAGGAAGGTTGAGGGGACACACTCACGGGTTATTATCGGGGTCTCCCATCCACTGGGCGAAAAGGTTTGAGACCAGATCCTCACACGCAGAAAGCCCGTTGGAGCAGGCGGTGTTGATGGCATTAATCTCGTTGTACCTGCCCAGAGGCGACAGGTGGTCAGCATGCCTGGCCCCGACTCTGGCAAAGGGCCCCCTGCAGACACAGCTCCTGGCAGGGCGTGGGGCTGGGGCTCTGTCTACGCTGCAGCCCATCAGGCCCTCTGGGGTCCCCCGATTTGCTTTCGGCCTTGGGCCCCAGCTTCCTTGGTCCCAAAGGGAGCCCGGGGACACAGAGGGGCCCCGACAGGCTCCAGCCCCAGCTTCAACACCTACAGTCTGAATGACCAAGCCGGTGAGGGGACCTCGGAGTTTCCAGTCTGGTCCTTTGTACAAAGGGGCCAGATGGGCCCAGGGGCCCCACAGAGCCTCAGGCTGGGAAATCTCCCTGGTGGGGGTGTCTCCCTGCAGGTGGCCCCGGTCTGGCCAGGAGTCAGGAGCTCCAGGGGAGGACCCTGCCAGGGTGGCTGGGCCACCCGTGCCCTCCAGACCAGGAGAGGTCATACTCACTGGTCCATCAGGGTTTCTGGGCGCTGAGTCCAGTTGCTGGTGGTGGCCTGGAAATACTCGAAGAGGGGTTTGACCTGCTTCTGCAGGTATTTCTGGGGAAAAGAAAACATAAACAGCTTCAAGTGGGGCCTGACCTGCCTGGACCCCACACAGCTTCTGACGTGGTCGGGCCCGTGGAGCCGCGGCTGATGGCTGCAGAAGCAAAGAGGCCAGAGATTCCGGCCTCACAAGGCCAGGCGTGCCCGCAGGAGCCAGCCCTCGGCCAGGATTCGGATGACTGCCCCGAGGTTCTTTCTCCCCAAAGCCTCTGTCCGTTCTAACACCCCACGTCCACGTGTCACCATTCTTACTGTAGCGTGGGACCCACCCACCCCCCTCACCCTCCCATCCTCCCCACACCCCGCCGTCTGATCATATCATCATACATATTCCGCAAAACACAGAAAAGCATGGGCAGAGGATAAGACCGCCCGGAGCTCACCAAAACGATGATTTCCGAGTTAGGGAGTCCACCCCTTCGTTTCTCTGCTCTACCTGGCACGTCTACAATGCTGCCCGCTGCTCTTTTTACCTCGCGTTGTACCGTAAGCCCCACCCACGTTATTAAGATCCTTTGCGACGGGCTTCCACACAGTAGATGGTCATGTGTGCCAACGGGAAGCCACTTCCGTTTGACAAAGGAGCAAACCCCGAAGAACCAAGAGAACAGAAAGGGATGGACAGCGGATGAGAGGCTGCACAGTGTGAGAGCAGAGGGCGCAGAGCAGGAGACGAGGGGGAGGGCGGAGTGGGCCCATCCCGGGGATGGGACGGGAGCAAGACTCGTGGGGACAAGGTCAGAATTAGAGGGACGGGTCAGCAGGACAGGAGTGATGCAGGGCTGCAAACAGGGTGTTGGAGCCTCAGTCCGTAGAAGGATTAACTAAGCCCTGAGTCCCCCTTCTCTTCATGCAGCAGGCAGCCCCGCCCCTATCTCAGGTCAGGCTGAGCAGATGGCTAAGAACTGGGGTCCCCAGACACGTGGGAGGGTCGTTGGGCTGCAGAGAGGGCCAGAGGGGAAAGCTCACATAGGAAAGGGGTGCCCAGTTTCCTTCCCCACTCCTCTCCCAGAGTGTGAGCACCACCAGCCCAATCACAGGACAGAGGTCCACCCTCTGCAGATGCAGTGCTCTCAAGGGAAAACACTGACAGATACGCTTTTTTTTTCTTTTGCTGGGGAAGATTGGCCCTGAGCTAACATCTGTTGCTAATCTTCCTTTCATTTGTTTTTTCATTTCCTCCCCAAAGGCCCAGCACATAGTTGTATATCTTAGTTGTAAGTCTTTCTAGATCTTCCTTGTGAGCCACCACCACAGCAAGGCTACTGACAGACGGGTGGTGTGGTTCTGTGACCAGGAATCAAACCTGGGCTCCTGAGGCAGTGAGAGCACCAAACTTTAACCGCTAGACC
Organism: Equus przewalskii; assembly: GCF_037783145.1. Classification (NCBI taxonomy): domain Eukaryota; kingdom Metazoa; phylum Chordata; class Mammalia; order Perissodactyla; family Equidae; genus Equus; species Equus przewalskii. Next base: position 46,863 of record NW_027226930.1, read on the forward strand.
ATGGGGCTGACTCTCACAGACACTAATTTTGAGGGTCCTCATGAGGAGGGACTTGGCCACCCCATCCCCCCACAGCAAGACCCCCATCGAGAAACTCCCCTCCCCACGGGGCTTCCAATTCCTCTTTCCTGCCACACGCTCACATCCCAAGGGGCAGCTCAGCCTCCCACTTGAAAGGAGACCAAACACACAGGAGAAAAGGAAAACCAGGTAAACGCCCCGGGACTTCAGAGATGTTGCAGAGGACGCGGGAGCCGGGGCCAGCACCTGGATTTGAAAAGAGGATCCAAGAAGTGCAAACGGTCTGTCAGGAGGGGTGGCGAGCTGGGCTGAGGGCGCGCCCCCCAGGGCAGAACAAAACGTCAACAAGCTGGAAATGGAAGGACAAGAAGCCTGGAGGACCAGCGTGAGAGCAGGAGGATGGAGGACCAGGACCAGAGAGAGAGACCCGAGACAAAGGAGGGGAAGAGAGTGTGAAGGAGCCACGGAAACGTCGTGACTGAAGAGCAGGCGGCTGAGAAACGCCCAATGTCGGCCGCCCAGGTGGGAGCAGAGCCCACTGCCTCCAGGAGGGGACGGCCCCATTCAAGGAACGGAAATGAGAATGTCTCCGGGCTTCGCAGCAGCAACACCAGAGGCTCGACGTGGGTGGAGCAGGACCTGAACTTTCTGAGGATAATTTCCAACCCGGAACCTTCTAAACCCAGGAAAACTGTCAATCCAGTGGGAAGGGAGAAGAAGTTTCAGACAAGCGACCTCAGCAAGCCCACCTCTCACGAGCCTTTCCCAGGAACTCCTGGGGGACGTGCGCCCCAGGAAGGGGGAAAATCGAGGAAGAAGTCACGGATTCAGGAAAGAGGAGAGGCAACTTGGGAAAGCCTCCCAGCATGGAGCCGAATAGAAAGTTCTGGAAAGTTCTAGAAGGGAGCTAGGGACAGAGGGCTCCAGGAGGGATCCCTCCAGGAAAAAGCAAAGGGATGCGACATCTGATACCTTCGCACAAGATGTGTGAAGAAGGAAACATGACCCTAGTCCTCATAAGGCTCAGCAGAGGAGGATCTGTAAACAACCACAACGAATGAAGGCTGATTACCGCTTTCACAAACGTCGTGACTTAGCTGCATCAGGAGGATGGGGTGGATGCGAGGAAGGCAGGTAAATGAGTTAGAAAGAGTTAAACCTCACTCCCATCATACTTCATCTACCATACTAGGAAGTTAATAAGTAATGTGAAAATAGTCTAAGAAAACATGATCTCAAGTGTGATCTCCAGGATATTCCATCAGACGGATGTGCTAGTTTCCTTAACCAACCGCAGCTGTTGGACATTCGTGTGTTTCTGTTTCTTTGTGTTTTATAAACAGCACTGCCGTGGACATCCTCGTGGGTCTGGCTCCATCCAGAGCAGGCGAGTTTTCCTGGGCCCCTGGCACGGGCTCACCCCTGCCTCTCTGCGTTAAGGCGCCTCCACCCCCTCACCTGGGCCTCACCTCCCAGGGGCTGCTCTGGGCTGAAGACGGAGCCCAAGGCCACGGCTGGAGAAGGCCAGGCCACCGCCCCAGCCCAGCCCATGTCCCGTGCCTCCTGAAAGTGCTCATTCCCCATCTGCCAGCTGAAAGTCTGTGTCCTCCTCGCCCCACCCCCCTACCCTCATCCCTTCCTCCCCTACTCCCCTTCTGGAGCCCGCGCCCTCCAGCCCTCTGTCCCTCTTGCCCCTCCACCATGAGCCAAGCTGCCCTCAACAAAGGACTGAGTGTGGTGCCCCCACCCCGGCGAGATTTGCACCAGCTCCCTCGCCGCCACTGCAGAGCTGCCCCGTGGCCACCACTGACCTGCATGGGGCCGTAGACCTCGGTGCGGTCGAACATGAGCTGGAAGTAGCTCAGGCTGCTCAGGGCCGCCTGCCAGGGGATGTACTCTGTCTCTCCGCTCAGGAAGAGGGTGTTGTTTAGCGCCAGGGTGACAGGGACCTTTTGGGCACTGGGGACAAACAGAGTCAGCAGCCCCGCCCAGTCCAGCCCCACCAAGGGAACCCCAGCCCCGTCCTGGAGCTGAGTCCCTGAGCCCCAAGCGAGCAGCTTCAGCGGTCATGGGGTGCGGGGCTTGGGGGGGGCCGTGGATGCTGTGGGTACCACCAACCAGGCCAGCCCAGACCCTGCCCTCACCTACCGCCAGTCACCTTCAGTAAGGAAACTGAGGCTCAGCGAGGTGAAGAGACTGCCTAACGCCACACCGCCCGTAAGAGACAGAGCTGAGATTCCAAAGGACCCAAAGGCCCTGCTCTTTACTCTGCCCGCCTCTCCTCCGAGGGGCTCAGGCCTCGGGCCTCCCTCCTCCCCCTCCTCAGGCCGCCTGTGCACATTTGTTCACAAATGCCCACGTCTATGGGTGACATCACTCCTGTCAAAGAACTTAGCACCTCTCGGGAACACAGTAGGCACTCAATAAATGTTTGCATATCCATGCTGCATCTCTCCCGTCCTGTCCTACCCAGAGTGTTAGGACTTAGCACGGCGGCCTGGCACTCAAGTGGCCCTCAGGCAGAGCCTGCTGCCCTGGAGGACATGTGGTTTGGAACCAGACAGGCCGGTGTCCTGCTGTCATGGGCCCCAGGACCTCAGGTGAGTACTCGGACTCTGGGACTCAGCTCCCTTACTGGGAAGGTGGGCTGGAACACTAACAGTCTCGGGGCGAAGGGCCGAGGAGGCTGGAGCTTGGGGAGCCGCTGCATGGTGCCTGGCCCACGGGAAGACCGACAGGAGGGGGCCCTCACTCTGGCTGATGTCACCAGGCCCTCCACTGCTGAGCCAGGCGGCGCCCAGGAGGAAGGGGGCTCTCACCTGGCCAGGTTGAAGGCATCGTAGATGACCTGCGCACGATTGATGACGGGGATGGCCTAGGAGGGCAAGAGAGCACGTGACTGCAGGGTGGCGGTGGGGGCAGGACCTGCCATCTGGTGTCATCCTGGAGCTGGGTTCAGGCAGGGGACAGGATGGGGTGGTGACACCCACCGAAGGGTTTGTCTGCAGCTGAGTCTGAATCTTCCTCCAGTTGTCCTCGTCGTAGTTCACCTGGTAATAGCCCGTCACGTTGAGGTTCAGCAGGACCCACTCGTCCGCTGTGGTTCTGAACAGCTCGCTCTGGTCTGCGGGAGAGTCAGAGCTGGGGCGGCTGCTCAGGAGGCCCAGGTGGGTCCTCGGGCCTCCTCTCTCTGGGCCTGGCCAAGGCAGCCTCCTCTGCAGCCTGGCGCCCAATGGCCCTGGGCCCCGGTGATGCCGAGGAGAGGGGCGGAGGGTGTGGGGCTCGGCTGCCAGGCCCACCTGCCTCTGGCTGGCCGGGGCCCTCAGACAGACCACAGGCTGGCTCAGAACCTCAGTGCCCGCCCGCCTCCCACGGGCCGGAAGGTGACAGCTGCCTGGACACCTCTATCGGCACAGCCTGGTCCCCTGAGAATCCCCTCCCCGCTGCCCCTCCTCCTCCTCCCTCTCTCTCTCTGTCTTTCTGTCCGTCTCTCTGTCTCTGCCTCTCTCAATCTCTCTCTGTCTCTATCTCTCTCTCTGTCTCTGACTCTCTCAATCTCTCTCTTCCTGTCTCTCTCTGTCTCTCCCTTCTTGTATCAGCTCTGTCACACCCCAGTGGCCGAGCGGGAAGCCCAGGGAAAGCCCCCTGTCCCGTCAGCCCCTGCCCGCTCATCTCGTCCTTCCATCGGCCCTCAGCACTCACCCTCATGGCCTCCTTCCCTCCTTTCTCCTGGCTGCCAGAGGGGAGCCTGCCACCCCTGCAGGTCAGACCTAATCGTTTGCCCACCTCCCGCCTGGCCAGCTTCCCTGGCCTGAGGACACAGCCCCTGTGGCCTGCAGCCTGCAGGGACCTCGGGCGCCAGCTTCCCATGGAGGGTGCACCTCTGCCCAGGCCCCCTCAGTCCATGCTCTCTCCCACCTCATTCCCCTGCAGTTGCCATTTCTTCTGCCTGGGGTGCTTTTCTCTGCCACCATTAGTCTGGATGACTCTGGCTCTTCCCCTGAGACTCAGCTCGCCTCCTCCAGGAAGCCTTCCTTGAACTCTCCGTGGAGTAGACTCTCCCCACTCCAGCTCCCTGCCACGGCGCCCCATAGCCCAGAGGCCTCACAGAGCTCCGGAAAGCACTCTGCCCAGATCTGGAAAGTTTCAGCTGCCCCTTCCCTCCATCAGCAGCCTCGGCCTGACAGAGGACGAGCCGCTCTGACCTCGGGTTCCTCAGTGCCTGGGCTCAGGGCTGCTCACACTCTGTGCTGGGCACTGATTAAACAGTTCCCGTGGATGCTCACCTTTAATCCTCACACAACTCCATGGGGTAGATATTATGCTCAGCCCCATTTTATAGATGAGGAAATGGACATCAGAGAGGGATGGTAACTTGCCCAGGGTCACACAGCTGGGCAGCAGCAGAGTAGAGGTTACACCCAAAGAAGTCGGCTCCATTTGTTGAATGAAACCATGAAGGAAGGCCTGGCTGAGGCCCGCCCCGACGCCCAGAACATGGGCCAGGAGCTGGGAGGGGGTGGTGGCTGCTGTGCACTAGGGCGGGGCTGGCTTACTTTGGGCTTCGCCCTGCAGCCAGTATTCCTTCTGCTGTGCACCATTTCTGATGGATGAGATGGGAACAATCCACAGGTAGCTGCAACGAGAGAGCCACAGGCCAGCTGGTGGGAGACGGCCGCTCATGGCCACCGCCAGCAGATGGCATGCCTGCCCGGGCTCACAGAGTCTGCCTGACTCCAGCACCGGGGGCCAGTCCTCTCGGCCCCAGAGGGAGAGCCCGCCTGCAGTCCCCGGGCTGGGACCGCAGCAGGCCAGGCCCTGGCGTGGTCGGGGGCCCAGAGCCACTGCCCCTCCGAACACTGGCTAGGACACCTGCTCAGTGACCCCATCTGCTCACTTGAACTCTGAGGGGCGGGTGACGTTGGAGTCAGGGTCAAGGAGGAAGTGCTGCTGGGAGATGTCCCCTGTCTTGGTGTCCACGGTGATGAGGGGGAAGCCCATCTGCAGGATCCAGCGGTCCATGATGGTGCGCACAGTGGCAGGCAGCCTGATGGCGGTCTGGTTGTCCACAGCCTGGGCAGAAGAGATGGGCGGCCCTCAGTGGACCGCCTGCCCCCCGCCCCGCCCCACCCAGGGCCACCCTGCAGCCCCTGGCCTCCCCCGACTGCTGCCCTCTGCTGGGAGGCAGTGGAGGAACATGGGGCCGAGGGCAGGAGCCGAGAGCGTCCCAGCCTCCGGTTCATCCCATACTGATGAAACAAATCCATGGGTGCCCATCCTGGGCCCCGACCTGAGGTGGGTGCGTGTTGGGAGGGGCACCCGGGCTGCCCAGGTTCAGCCTCAACAACCCTGGGGAGAGGAGACGGAGGGGAGGGAAACCAGTGTCCTTGTCACAGGCCGGCGGGGGGGTGGTGCCACCGTGGTGTGAGGAAATTGCTCCCAGGCGGGCTCTGGGGACAGGCCTGGGGGGGCGTTACTGTCTTCTCTCAGCTTTTCCCACCCACGTGCATTGCTTTCGTAATAGCAACAAAAAGCCAAGGACATGTGTCAGTAACTGAGAAAGTGAAACGCTCAGAACAGGGCAAGAGAGAGGGAGCAGAGCAGGGCAGGGGGACACGCTGAGGGTGGGGGGCTCCGGGGCTGCAGAGACAGGGCTCAGGGACAGAGGCAGGGCGGGGGTGCTGCAGGGGCGCCTGGCATGGAGGAGGGCTCAGCTCTGGGGAGGAGGGAGCAGGAAACCAGGGCAGAGCAAGGAAGACAGAGGCCCTGGAGGGAGCACAAGGCAGTGAGTGCCCCCTGTCAGCCGGCTGGGGGAGGTGGCGTGGGCACCAGGCTCAGGGCAGATGCAAGCTGGGCTGGAGACCGGCCAGGAGGGCACTGGAGCCCAGCTGTGACTCTGTGACGAGGCCCTGGGTCCCCCTCCCTGGTCAGACTGGCCGTGGAGCCTGAGCATCTGGGACTGGAGGGACCGTGCCAGCAGTGGGGGAGAGCTGGGGAGGAGGCCTGGGGCCCAGGGTTCTGGGGGTCAGTGGGGCTGAGGAGGGCCACAGAGAAGGGGCGGGGACAGCCGTGAGGGAGCGGAGATGCCGGGAGATGGAGGCGCAGACCCCAGCCCCAGGAGAGGCGGGGAGGGAAGGCAGGAGGCTGGAGGCGGGCAGAGGGTGTGCCCACCGACAAGGAACGCTGGGGTGTCAGGGCAGAGGAACACAAGGTGGGCCGGGAGGAGGGTGAGAGCTTGCTGAGGGTGCTGGACTGTGCAAGGTCTTGCCCGGGAGGAGCCAGTCCGGGCACAGGGCAGCCGCAGTGCTGCTGAGGACGGATGGGCTCCCAGGGTCCTGGCAGAGGAAGGCTCGGCACGTTCCCACCTCTGTGCTGGGGCCTCCGCGGCCCCTTCTGAGCTCCCGCAGCAGGAGGAGGCTGCCTGCCCAGGCCCTGAGCCCCAGCCTCCCACACCCCTTCAAGGAGCCCTCGCGGCACCCAGTTTACAGAGAAGCACCCAAGCTCCCACCACCAGCCTGGCTGGTGAGCAGCGGAGCTGGGCTGTGATGCACCAGCCACCCTGAGACCTCGGTGTCTCAGGGCCCAGCACGCAGCTCAGGGCGCGCCGGTACCCACCTTCTGCAGGTGCTCCCACAGGTCCAGGTAGGTGGTGCTCTGGTAGGAGAAGGCGTGCAGGTAGGACTGTGGGGAGACGGGACATGGTGAGGGCTGGCTGCGCCCCGGTGCTGCACTCAACCTCCATGGCAGGGGCTCCGGGACAAGGGTTGGGGCCGGAGGAAGCCCCCCTCCAGGGCTGGCCAGGGGCTACTCACCGCCAGGCCCTTCTTGAACAGCTCCTCAGTCAGGAAGTCGGACAGCATCCTGAGGACCGAGGCTCCCTGGGGGAGAGGCGGCTCAGAGGGCTGTGCTGAGCGAGCAGAGCCCTGTGCCCCCATCGTGCCAGCACAGATGCTCCTCCGCGGGGGGAGTCCCTCCTCCCTCCCCACACCCCCACTGTCTCAGGACCAGCACCAAGGCTGGGCAGCACCTTGTTGTAGGCGATGGAGTCGAACATCTCGCTGATCTGTGCCGGCGTGTTGACCTCATCAGCAGGGGTCGTCAGCGGGTGGGAGGAGGCCAGCGCATCCACGGCCATCACAGGGTACACGTCGTTCACCACGATGAGGTCTTTCTGCAGATCCCCGCACCCATCAGGGGACAGGCCGGGAGGGGGTGACCCGAGCTTCCCCCGCCCTCCCAGACCCCACAGACTCACCAGATTCCAGGTGGGCTCTGCGTAGTCAGCACCCAGGTACTCCACATAAGAGGCAAAGCCCTCGTTCAGCCACAGGTCGTTCCACCAGGCCACGGTCACCAGGTTCCCAAACCACTGCAGGGGAGGGAGGTCAGCCGGCCAGCCGCTCTGGCCTTGTGGTCACTAACAGTGCCCAGAGCTGCCATTCACTGTGGGCCCCTACGAGCCAGGCACGGGCTCAGGACTTCCCCGACGTCAGGGTGACTCCTCCCTGCTCCGATGGCCAGTGGGCCCTCCTCCCTTCTCAGCGGCCAAGGGCAGAGCTGGGACTGCGCCCTCTCCTCCCAGAGCCCCTCAGTGTCCTCCTCTGCCCTCCGCACGATGGGGCGGCTACCTGATGGGCCAGCTCGTGAGCAATCACGGTGACCACGCGCTCCTTGTTGCTGCTAGAGGAGGAGAGCGGGTCGAACAGCAGAGAATTCTCCCGGTAGGTCACCAGCCCCCAGTTCTCCATGGCGCCGGCGTTGAAGTCAGGCAAGGCAATCTGGTCTGGGGAGACCGGCCGTTGGCAGCGTGGCCTCTGGGTCTGGAGCCCCATCCACCACCCCCCGGTGCACAGGCCCCTCACTACCGGATTTGTCAAGTGGGTAGGGTGTGTCATAATGTCCAGCGAAGAAGCTTAGGATGGGGCCTGTCACATTCAGGGCATAGCTGCCGTGGCCCTCTGCAGTGGCGCTCGGCCGAGCCCAGATCCGGATCTGCAAAGAGGATGGATGTGGCTCAGGGCCCCTCTACAGTCCTGGTGCAGATGGCCCGAGTCCCGGGGCCCTGCAGGCTGGCGGGGGCACCAACTAGGTTAAACTGGGAGGCCTGGTCAGCAGAGGAGAGGCTGGGGGCCTCTGAGGGGCTCTGAGTCCTAGGGAGGAGCCTTTGGGGAGTCACAAGGGTCAGAGCCACCATCGTCTGGTGGCCGTGAGCTGGGAACACCCGTCACGAGTTGGGACCCATTTTTCAGAGGCAGAGACTGAGGGTCAGAGAGCTTAAGACTTTGCCGAGATCCCTACCCTCAGAGCTGGCATTGCATCCTGGCATTGAACACCTCAGGCGCTAGGACAGGGCTGAGGATCAACAGGAATGCCCCTCAGGCCAGGACCATGCCATCCGGGGAAGGACGGGATGGCCCAGCTCCGTACCAGGACATCATCGGGTGACTTCGACTCCACATACGTGAACTCGCTCACGATGAAGGCCAGCAGGTATGTGGACATTACAGGTGTGCTCTCAAACTCGGTGATGCTCCAGTTGGGGTCTTCAGAAAGTGGGACACTGGGACCTGGGCATGGAGAATCCAAATAGCTGAGGACGCACAGCCCCCGCCCGGCACTCCAGCCCAGGTCCCTGCTTCCCAAGGCCGTGAGGCCCCGGACAGCCCCGCTCACCTCTGGGCTGCATGTTGGACAGGGCCGTGAGGTCTCTGGGGTGGATGAGGGTGATGTTAAAGCTGGCCTTCATGGATGGCTCGTCAAAGCACGGGAAAGACTTCCGGGCATCTGGAGCCTGCATCTGTGTCGTGGCCAGCACCCTGCCCAAACCACGGTGTTAGAGGCTGTGCCGGCAGAAGGCCTGCACCCCATGGGGGTGGGGGGGAGAAGGGGGGCTTTAGGGTGTTGCTGGGCATGCAGAGGAAGGGGTGCACAGCAGGCTGTTCCGGCCTAACCCTGCCCCCCCGCCACAGCTTCTGGCCAGGCACACCCGCTGACTATGGGGGCTCAGAGCTCCTCTGGACTCAGGATCAAAGTCCTGGCAGGCTCCATCCCCGTATTAGCTGGGAGACCTTGGGCAAATTTCTCTCCTCTGAGCCTGCAGAGGGAGGGATGGGCCCGCCTAGGGCTCCAGAAGGTTCAAAGGCCTGCAATCCAAGCCCTTCCTTGGCCCTCAGGCACCGACTCTGCCTCCACATCTCGGATCTGCCCCCGCCAGGCCGGCCCCTCCACTTACTTCCTGACATCGCCATCCATGTACTCGCTGCGGTAGAAGCCTGCCAGGTCATCAGCCAGCTCCCCCTGAAACTTTGTGTCCATCTCGTACAGGCTGCCCGCCTCCAGTGGGCCCTTGAGGTGCACCACCAGGTACTGGGTGAGCTCCACCAGCTCAGTTCTGTCGATGTCGGGGGCCTGGGCGCCACCCACACCCCGCAGGACCACCCTGTGCTCCTCGGTGGTGGTGTAGTTGAGCTGCTTGCTGTGGATGATGATGACGTCGGTGGGCTCCTTGCAGGTGAAGCGGACAGTGCTGGAGCCCGTGAAGATGTACAGGCCCTGCTCATTAGGGGTGAGGTAGGGCCTCAGGGTGACGTTGTAGGACTCTGGCACCAGCGTCGGGGGTAGGCGGTATCGGTTCCATGGCTGGCTTTGGTCCAAGGTGGTGGCCGCGGTGGTGCTGGGGCTCGTGGGGGGGCTGGTGCTGGCCGCAGTGGAGCTGGCAGCATTCTTGTTCTTCTCCTGGGTGTACACCACAGACAGAGCAACGATGGTGCACACGGCCGCCACGCACAGGACGATGCCCAGGATGCCCAGGGTCTTGGAAATGTAGAAGCCCTTGGCCATGGCTGGGAGAGGGAGCTTGGGGAGGCTGAGGGCAGGTGGGGACCAGAGCCACCTTGGGCCAGGCTTATATCCCCAAGGGGGAGGAGCCCCACTGCCTGAAGGCTGGGCAAAAATTAACCAGGGCTCAGACAGGCGAAGGTCACTGGACTGGGCAGGGGCACGCTCTGCCCCGGCTCAGGAGCAGAGATCAGGGAACAGCTTGTGGACTGCGGCTCAGGGCTGCCTGCTGGGAGCAAATGGTGTCTGGTTACAGGCTGCTGGCTGCCCAGGGGTCTGCCCCAGTGCAGAAGGGCAGGGAGCAGGCTTCAGGCTCAGCAGGTAGAGGGAGTGGCCAGGTGGCTTTGGTCAGCCTGCCAGCCAAGGCAGTGGGGACAGAGGCAGGAAGACCTAGGTTAGAGTCAGGGAAGCACTTCCCAGGAGCTCGAGGGGAAAGATGCAATGACCAGGAGAGTCGTCGTGTGGCTTGGTCAGGAGCACACTGGGCAGCCCGTGGTGGGAGCCTGGAAGGATGCCCGGGCTGCTCAGCGATGCGGCCCTTGTATCTCCCGGAGGAGGGAGTCCCCCCTCCAGCTTCCCCTCCCTTTCCCTCCCTGCCAGAACTTTTCCCTCAATTATCAGCTCACTGAGTCGGAAAAAACAAGTTGTTTCTCCTTTTTTTGTTTCAGAGAGGAGGCTGGGGGAGGATTAACCTCTTCCCAGTCGAGACCTCGGGCTGATAACTTTACCTTTCTGAGACCTCTCTCCTCATCAATAAATAGCAGTATTCCCCTCTCATGTGTGTTCAAAAGATCGAATGAGAAAACATGAAATGCCACACAGCAGAAACGAACAATCGGTCCCTTCTTTCTCAGAGCTCAGCCTTTGCCTCTTTTCCGATTGTGGTAGAAATGAAGACACTGTGTAACGTAGTCAGTAAAATCCGTCCTCACAGGAGAACGATGCTCATCGTCACCCTTGCCATCCAGCAGCCCAGTTTCCAAGGACTTGACCTGTCCTGACCCTCACCCATATCCAAGTCCCTGTCCCCTGATCTGGCCATGTCCTCGGGCAAAGCCACTCCACTGTTTATGTGGACACTGCGGGACCCTCGTCCACTCCCCACTTCCACTCGGGACCCCGCAAACCTGCTCGCCACACAATTGGGTCATTTTCCACCACTGCTTAAAACCTTCCTTTTGCCGGTAGAATCCAGACCAAATACTCTAAAGGGACCCAGAATTCAGCGGCTGTCAGCCTGCCCACTTCCCAGCCTCGTTCTCACCACGTTCCCCTGTGTCATGGCACTCCAGCCACTCTGGCCTTCATCCAGCCCTTCCACCACAGAATCTTTGCACGTGCTGTTCCCTCCACCTGGCTCATCTTCTCTCCCTTGTTGCCTTGGTTCATTCCTACTCATCTTTCAAGTGTGTCTCAGAGAAGAGGCCTCGACCTCACTGACCTGCTCTAGCCCCATGAGCTCCATCAGCACCACAGACCTCTTCTTCAAAGCCCCATAATGCAGTGCAGTTTCCCATTTGATCTGTGTGGTGATGACTTGAGTCCTGACTGTCTCCCGCACGACCTGAGGCCCCGCGGAAGCAGGTCCTTGGCTGCTTCTGCTCTCCAGCACATGGCACGGTGCCTGGCTCGCACGCAGCAGGTGCTCAATACACATCTGTTGCGTGAACGCACACACGCGTGAACGGGGAATGATACTTGAGTGAGTCGGGTCAGGAGTGGCTTCTTATCCAGTCTCTCTAGCCCCTGTCCACTCCTGTCCCCGCCGCCACTCTTGCCCTGGGAGAACCCTCTGCCCCCTTCTCGAGCCTCCTGCAACCACGGCACACAGGCAGCACTCTTGTTGGAGCCACACACATCTCAGGTCCCATCTGACTGCCCCGTCAGCTTATCAGCTCCTAGGGACCAAGCTCGTCCGCCGCTCCCTGCCCTGGCTTGGGCCTGCCGTCCTGACCCTGTGGGAAGGCTCAGTGAGTGACCGCACGCAGGAACGCAGCGCACGCACAGATGAACTCATCCAGGTACAGCTGCAGAGGGATGATTGCCAGCCACCCCCGTCAGGCCCGGGCTGTTGGTCAAGGGGCATCAGAGGGAAGGCAAGTGCCCGGGAGAGGGCTCCAGCTCTGGCACGGTGACAGGGACCAGCAGCACCCGAGGGTGACGTAGCATGTGCTCCCAGTCCCCCTCCATCAAGGCCAGAATTTGCCAAGGGAGCCGTCTTTACGGTGCCCCTGTGGGCTGGCACCCAGGGCCCTGCCTCCCCGACCCCAGTCTCCCATGTCCCTGACTGGGCCCGCAGCCCCTCCCATCTCTGCAGAGAAAGATCCCCAAGCCACTTGGACTGATCGCTTCTCCAAACAAAGAAGGAGGCCCTGCCTTGCCCACCCTGGGCGCTTCCTGTTTGCCTTGGACTCAGACCACGGGCCCAGCTGCCTGGAAGCTTCACCCTTTTGGGAAAGGCCTGTGGTCTTCAAAGTTGGCGTGGCATGCAGCCCACCGCCCCGTGATGAGAGCTCCCTGCTCCGGGTGCCAGGCCGGCCCTGGCTGGGACGCAGAGAGGGCATGCTCCGCAGCCCCCACCTTCTGTGCTCCTGCACAGGGCCCACCTCCAGCCCTGGCTGTGGCCCAGGCCTGGCCATCTTCACACCCCTCTGGGCAGTGGTGGCAGTGCTGTCCTGCCCATCACCCAAATTCACCACACCCCTCGGCAGAGGCATCTTCCTCTCCTGCTCAAACCTGGTCTCCAGTCCTGGCTGCCTGTGGAGGGAAACCTCAACTCTGGCTGGAGCCAGAAGACTTCCGTGGACTTGATCCCCTGGCCTCTCCTCTTCCTAGTGCCTACTATGGCTCCAGCTGCCGGCATTTCCCCAAACCCTCTGGGTTTTTTCATAGCTCTGTGCCTTTACTGATCCTGGTTCCGCTGCCAGGAATGCTTTTCCTCTCTCTCCTGTGAAACTCCTACTCATCCTTCAAAACCCAGCTCACATATCACTGCCTTCTCATACATGGCAGCCCCTCTCCCCTCTGTGCTCCCCTGGCCTCCGGTTCACATCTCTATCACAGCACTTATGAAAAGGCCATCTAGGTGTTCAGAAGCCTGCCACCAGTCTGAGGCACCTGAAGGGAAGGCTCTGTGACTTTGTGCACCCCTCCAGGCCTAGCCCAGGGCAGGAACATGATAAATGTCGGCTAAATGCGTGACAGCATCCACAATCCTCGCCATGGCTTACAGGTCCAGCCAGATCCAGCCCCCAGTGACTCTCTGGTCTCATCTCAAGCCCTCTGCCCCTGTCGCCCTCTGTGCCCCTGCCCCGCCCTCAAGACCACCACACTCTTCCCTCCCTCACCGCCCCACCCCAACCCAAGCTGCTGGAAAGCCTTTGTCTTTGCCTCACCTACCGCCCACTCGTCCTGGAGGCTCACTACACTGATGCCATCCCTGGACAGCCCTCCCAGACCCCAGGACTCTGAGTGCCACGGGGGTGGCATCCTCTACACCAGGAAGGACATAGGACACAGCAGGGGGCCACACACACTCGTGGGATGGACACATCAGTAGGAAGATGAGAGACTGCGGGTAAAGGCGGGAGGCGCAGTAACTCCGAGCCCAGCTCCCAGGACAGCTTCCCCACACACGCACGCCTCCCTGGGCCCCCAGACTGTGCGCACGAACCACCTTTGAGAGCTCTGCCCCATGTGCTCCTCCTGCACATCATTCACTGAGTGCTTTTCTTTAAATCAATTCACTGCCTACTCTCCTTCTGAGCAATAGTGACCAGGGAATCTCGTTGGGCCTCTCGTTATATTTCCTCCAATAGACATGTCAACTCATGACTGTCGGTTTAAAGCTATTCCTCTAGGTGGCCCCTAAAATCACCCTGAATAGCTGCCCCCACTTTGGGACTCACTCTCCATCCTGTATGGCTCTGGGACGGTGTCACCTGCAGACTGTCCCAGGAGGGGCTTTCTGCAGGCCAGCAGAGTGTGTGCGCCCCTCCTCCTGTTGGGCCCGCGATGGGGAGAAGCTGAGCACCTCTAGCCCCGTCTCGGCTGAAGCAGCCTCTCCGCGGGTGTTCACATTTCTGCCCTGTCTGCGTTTCGGTCCAGAGAACAAAAGTTCTCCTAAATTTAAAAAACAATTAAGGCTGACAACGATGATGCTAGAGAACATTTAAGTCATAGCCACACGTGTAGAAGACATGGATCAAGTAGAAAAAGGCAGCTTTGTCTCAGAGGTGGGATACTAGCTGCCTTCTGTGCAAACACGAACCTGCCAGGAGCTGGGCGGGGCTGTGGGGGGAGAGCCGAGGGCCAGAGGAGGGCAGTCAGGCAACCGCCCTGTGATGCAGGCCCCTGGCAGACCGCGGGGCCTGGAGATGCTGCTGGTCACCTCATGCAGCTTCCCCCATCGGCTGCAGGGCTGGGCCAGCTGGGAGCTTCGGGACATCCTGAAGCCACCTGTCTGCTCTGAAGGAGCAGTGAGTGGGGGCGAAGACAAGCCTGGGGTCCCAGCACAGGCCACACTCTGGCCCCGCAGGCCCCTGCCTGCTCCCAGGCTTCTGTTCTAAAGCCTGCACCCACAGCTGCAGGAGGCTGGGCCTGGGCCAGGCCCCAGGGTGCTTCCTGTGGGAGCCTCCAACTTCGTCCCTCCTGTGGGAACCTCAGGAGGCCCCAATGGAAAGTCAGCTGCTCTCTGGCCTCAGCCTCCTGAGCCCAGGGCAGGGCGCTCAGGAGGGAAGCAGCAGAGGGGCCCTCATGGGGCGGGGCAGAGACAACCGGCCGTGCAGGGTCCATTCTGGGCTGAAATCCTACCTGGCAACTCCCATCTGTGTAATTTGAGCACCCACTAAGTGCCCCCCTCCGAGATAATCACCACCATTTGGCTGCTGAGGAAACCAAGGCAGAGGGTAAGTGACGTGCCCAAGGTCACATAGCTAGTTAATGGCAGGTCCTATAGCCTTCACTACACATGCCTCGGAAAGCACCCTCCACAGAGCCCCCCACACTGTCTACTGCACAGCGCCCAGGGGGTTAGAGACGCGGGAGGAGACGCACGCCTTCAGCACACCGACACGTGATAACGAGTCACAGAAGCAGATCTGGGCAGGATGGAAGGTCTGACCATCTTTGAGAGGAACTGGGTGTCCCTTCTTTGGAATGTTCTAGGCGCACACTAAGGGGCATGGAGAGGGCGTGGCTGCTGCGAGGAACAGCTGGGAGACTGGAACCTGGTGGAAGCCTGCTTGGGACCTCTGCA
>NW_027226931.1:0-44526 GCF_037783145.1 Equus przewalskii
CAGATTCTTGGCAGGCCTGATGTGGCTGAAGTAGAACTTCTGCCCTGGGTGTGCCACATTGCCCTAGAGCTGAAAGGCACAAGGTGCAGGCTTCTTAACAAAGGGCGAGTTGGGCCCCAGAGCATCTTGCTTCCAGCTCTTTGGGAAGCTAAGATACAACTCGCTCTGCACAGTGCTCTTACAGCCTACCGGGAACATCTCTAACAAAGGCCTGTGAAGCGCAGTTTCTTTGCAGGCGTGATCTGGCTGAAGTAGAACTTCTGCCCTATGTGTGCCGCATTGCCCTAGAGCTGAAAGCCACAACATGCAGGCTTCTTAACAAAGGGCATGTTGGGCCCCAGTGCATCTTGCTTCCAGCTCTTTGGGAAGCTAAGAAACAACTCGCTCTGCACAGTGCTCTCACAGCCTACCGGGAACATCTCTAACAAAGGCCTGTGAAACGCAGTTTCTTTGCTGGCCTGATCTGGCTGAAGTAGAACTTCTGCTCTGGGTGTGCCACATTGCCCTAGAGCTGAAAGCTACAATGTGCTGTCTCCTTTCCAAAGGGCGAGTTGGGCCCCAGAGCGTCTTGCTTCCAGCTCTTTGGGAAGCTAAGAAGCAACTCGCTCTGCACAGTGCTCTTACAGCCTACCGGGAACATCTCTTACAAAGTCCTGTGAAACGCAGTTTCTTTGCAGGCCTGATCTGGATGAAGCAGAACTTCTGCTCTGGGTGTGGCACATTGCCCTAGAGCTGAAAGGCACAACGTGCAGGCTTCTTAACAAAGGGCGAGTTGGGCACCAGAGCATCTTGCTTCCAGCTATTTGGGAAGCTAAGAAACAACTCGCTCTGCACAGTGCTCTTACAGCCTACCGGGAACATGTCTTACAAATGCCTGTGAAACGCAGTTTCTTGGCAGGCCTGATCTGGATGAAGTAGAACTTCTGCCCTGTGTGTGCCACATTGCCCTAGAGCTGAAAGGCACCACGTGCAGGCTTCTTAACAAAGGGCGAGTTCGGCCCCAGAGCATCTTGCTTCCAGCTCTTGGGAAGCTAAGAAACAACTCGCTCTGCACAGTGCTCTTACAGCCTACCGGGAACATCTCTTACAAAGGCCTGTGAAATGAAGTTTCTTTGCAGGCCTAATCTGGCTCAAGTAGAACTTCTGCCCTCGGTGTGCCACATTGCCCTAGAGCTGAAAGGCACAACGTGCAGGCTTCTTAACAAAGGGCGAGTTGGGAGCCAGAGCATCGTGCTTCCAGCTCTTTGGGAAGCTAAGAAACAACTCGCTCTGCACAGTGCTCTTACAGCCTACCGGGAACATCTCTGACAAAGGCCTGTGAAACGCAGTTTCTTTGCAGGCCTGATCTGGATGAAGTAGAAGTTCTGCTCTAGGTGTGCCACATTGCCCTTGAGCTGAAAGGCACAACGTGCAGGCTTCTTAACAAATGGCGAGTTGGGCACCAGAGCATCTTGCTTCCAGCTCTTTGGGAAGCTAAGAAACAACTCGCTCTGCACAGTGCTCTTACAGCCTACCGGGAACATGTCTTACAAAGGCCTGTGAAACGCAGTTTCTTGGCAGGCCTGATCTGGATGAAGTAGAACTTCTGCCCTGGGTGTGCCACATTGCCCTAGAGCTGAAAGGCACAACGTGCAGGCTTCTTAACAAAGAGCGAGTTGGGCCCCAGAGCATCTTGCTTCCAGCTCTTGGGAAGCTAAGAAACAACTCGCTCTGCACAGTGCTCTTACAGCCTACCGGGAACATCTCTTACAAAGGCCTGTGAAATGAAGTTTCTTTGCAGGCCTAATCTGGCTCAAGTAGAACTTCTGCCCTCGCTGTGCCACATTGCCCTAGAGCTGAAAGGCACAACGTGCAGGCTTCTTAACAAAGGGCGAGTTGGGCGCCAGAGCATCTTGCTTCCAGCTCTTTGGGAAGCTAAGAAACAACTCGCTCTGCACAGTGCTCTTACAGCCTACCGGGAACATCTCTTACAAAGGCCTGTGAAACGCAGTTTCTATGCAGGCCTGATCTGGCTGAAGTAGAACTTCTGCCCTGGGTGTGCCACATTGCCCTACAGCTGAAAGGCACAACGTGCAGGCTTCTTAACAAAGGACGAGTTGGGCCCCAGAGCATCTTGCTTCCAGCTCTTTGGGAAGCTAAGAAACAACTCGCTCTGCACAGTGCTCTTACAGCCTACCGGGAACATCTCTTACAAAGGCCTGTGAAACGCAGTTTCTTGGCAGGCCTGATCTGGCTGAAGTAGAACTTCTGCCCTGGGTGTGCCACATTTCCCTAGAGCTGAAAGGCACAACGTGCAGGCTTCTTAACAAAGGGCGAGTTGGGCCCCAGAGCATCTTGCTTCCAGCTCTTTGGGAAGCTGAGAAACAACTCGCTCTGCACAGTGCTCTTACAGCCTACAGGGAACACCTCTTACAAAGTCCTGTGAAACGCAGTTTCTTTGCAGGCCTGATCTGGATGAAGCAGAACTTCTGCTCTGGGTGTGCCACATTGCCCTAAGGCTGTAAGCTACAAGGTGCTGTCTCCTTTCCAAAGGGCGAGTTGGGCCCCAGAGCATCTTGCTTCCAGCTCTTTGGGAAGCTAAGAAGCAGCTCGCTCTGCACAGTGCTCTTACAGCCTACCGGGAACATCTCTGACAAAGGCCTTTGAAACGCAGATTCTTGGAAGTCCTGATGTGGCTGAAGTAGAACTTCTGCCCTGGGTGTGCCACACTGCCCTAGAGCTGAAAGGCACAACGTGCAGGCTTCTTAACAAAGGGCGATTTGGGCCCTGAGCATCTTGCTTCCAGCTCTTGGGAAGCTAAGAAACAACTCGCTCTGCACAGTGCTCTTACAGCCTACGGGGAACATCTCTTACAAAGGCCTGTGAAACGCAGTTTCTATGCAGGCCTGATCTGGCTGAAGGAGAACTTCTGCCCTGGGTGTGCCACATTGCCCTAGAGCTGAAAGGCACAACGTGCAGGCTTCTTAACAAAGGGCGAGTTGGGCGCCAGAGCATCTTGCTTCCAGCTCTTTGGGAAGCTAAGAAACAACTCGCTCTGCACAGTACTCTTACAGCCTACCGGGAACATCTCTTACAAAGGCCTGTGAAACGCAGTTTCTTGGCAGGCCTGATCTGGCTGATGTAGAGCTTCTGCCCAGGGTGTGCCACATTGCCCTAGAGCTGAAAGGCACAACGTGCAGGCTTCTTAACAAAGGGCGAGTTGGGCCCCACAGCATCTTGCTTCCAGCTCTTTGGGAAGCTAAGAAACAACTCGCTCTGCACAGTGCTCTTACAGCCTACCGGGAACATCTGTTACAAAGACCTGTGAAACGCTGTTTCTCTGCAGGCCTGATCTGGCTGAAGTAGAACTTCTGCCCTGGGTGTGCCACATTGCCCTAGAGCTGAAAGGCACAACGTGCAGGCTTCTTAACAAAGGGCGTGTTGGGCCCCAGTGCATCTTGCTTCCAGCTCTTTGGGAGGCTAAGAAACAACTCGCTCTGCACAGTGCTCTTACAGCCTACCGGGAACATCTCTTACAAAGGCCTGTGAAACGCAGTTTCTTGGCAGGCCTGATGTGGCTGAAGTAGAACTTCTGCTCTGGGTGTGCCACATTGCCCTAAGGCTGAAAGCTACAACGTGCTGTCTCCTTTCCAAAGGGTGAGTTGGGCCCCAGAGCATCTTGCTTCCAGCTTTTTGGGAAGCTAAGAAGCAGCTCGCTCTGCATAGTGCTCTTACAGGCTACCGGGAACATCTCTTACAAAGGCCTGTGAAACGCAGTTTCTTTGCAGGCCTGATCTGGCTGAAGTAGAACTTCTGCCCTGGGTGTGCCACATTGCCCTAGAGCTGAAAGGCACAACGCGCAGGCGTCTTAACAAAGGGCGATTTGGGCCCCACAGCATCTTGCTTCCAGCTCTTTGGGAAGCTAAGAAACAACTCGCTCTGCACAGTGCTCTTACAGCCTACCGGGAACATCTCTGACAAAGGCCTTTGAAACGCAGTTTCTTGGCAGGCCTGATCTGGATGAAGTAGAACTTCTGCCCTGGGTGTGCCACATTGCCCTAGAGCTGAAAGGCACAACGTGCAGGCTTCTTAACAAAGGGCGAGTTGGGCCCCAGAGCATCTTGCTTCCAGCTCTTGGGAAGCTAAGAAACAACTCGCTCTGCACAGTGCTCTTACAGCCTACCGGGAACATCTCTTACAAAGGCCTGTGAAATGAAGTTTCTTTGCAGGCCTAATCTGGCTCAAGTAGAACTTCTGCCCTGGGTGTGCCACATTGCCCTACAGCTGAAAGGCACAACGTGCAGGCTTCTTAACAAAGGGCGAGTTGGGCCCCAGAGCATCTTGCTTCCAGCTCTTTGGGAAGCTAAGAAGCAACTCGCTCTGCACAGTGCTCTTACAGCCTACCGGGAACATCTCTTACAAAGGCCTGTGAAACGCAGTTTGTATGCAGGCCTGATCTGGCTGAAGTAGAACTTCTGCCCTGGGTGTGCCACATTGCCCTAGAGCTGAAAGGCACAACGTGCAGGCTTCTTAACAAAGGGCGAGATGGGCCCCAGAGCATCTTGCTTCCAGCTCTTTGGGAAGCTAAGAAGCAACTCGCTCTGCACAGTGCTCTTACAGCCTACCAGGAACATCTCTTACAAAGGCCTGTGAACTGAAGTTTCTTTGCAGGCCTAATCTGGCTCAAGTAGAACTTCTGCCCTGGGTGTGCCACATTGCCCTAGAGCTGAAAGGCACAACGTGCAGGCTTCTTAACAAAGGGCGAGTTGGTCCCCAGAGCATCTTGCTTCCAGCTCTTTGGGAAGCTAAGAAACAACTCGCTCTGCACAGTGCTCTTACAGATTACCGGGAACATCTCTTACAAAGGCCTGTGAAACGCAGTTTCTTGGCAGGCCTGATCTGGCTGAAGTAGAACTTCTGCCCTGGGTGTGCCACATTGCCCTAGAGCTGAAAGGCACAACGTGCAGGCTTCTTAACAAAGGGCGAGTTGGGCCCCAGACCATCTTGCTTCCAGCTCTTTGGGAAGCTAAGAAACAACTCGCTCTGCACAGTGCTCTTACAGCCTACCGGGAACATATCTTACAAAGGCCTGTGAAACGCAGTTTCTTTGCAGACATTATCTGGCTGAAGTAGAACTTCTACCATGGGTGTGCAACATTGCCCTAGAGCTGAAAGGCACAACGTGCAGGCTTCTTAACAAAGGGCGAGTTGGGCCCCAGAGCATCTTGCTTCCAGCTCTTTGGGAAGCTGAGAAACAACTCGCTCTGCACAGTGCTCTTACAGCCTACAGGGAACATCTCTTACAAAGTCCTGTGAAACGCAGTTTCTTTGCAGGCCTGATCTGGATGAAGCAGAACTTCTGCTCTGGGTGTGCCACATTGCCCTAAGGCTGTAAGCTACAACGTGCTGTCTCCTTTCCAAAGGGCGAGTTGGGCCCCAGAGCATCTTGCTTCCAGCTCTTTGGGAAGCTAAGAAGCAGCTCGCTCTGCACAGTGCTCTTACAGCCTACCGGGCGATCTCTTACAAAGGCCTGTGAAACGCAGATTCTTGGCAGGCCTGATGTGGCTGAAGTAGAACTTCTGCCCTGGGTGTGCCACATTGCCCTAGAGCTGAAAGGCACAAGGTGCAGGCTTCTTAACAAAGGGCGAGTTGGGCCCCAGAGCATCTTGCTTCCAGCTCTTTGGGAAGCTAAGATACAACTCGCTCTGCACAGTGCTCTTACAGCCTACCGGGAACATCTTTTACAAAGGCCTGTGAAGCGCAGTTTCTTTGCAGGCGTGATCTGGCTGAAGTAGAACTTCTGCCCTATGTGTGCCGCATTGCCCTAGAGCTGAAAGCCACAACATGCAGGCTTCTTAACAAAGGGCATGTTGGGCCCCAGTGCATCTTGCTTCCAGCTCTTTGGGAAGCTAAGAAACAACTCGCTCTGCACAGTGCTCTCACAGCCTACCGGGAACATCTCTAACAAAGGCCTGTGAAACGCAGTTTCTTTGCTGGCCTGATCTGGCTGAAGTAGAACTTCTGCTCTGGGTGTGCCACATTGCCCTAGAGCTGAAAGCTACAATGTGCTGTCTCCTTTCCAAAGGGCGAGTTGGGCCCCAGAGCGTCTTGCTTCCAGCTCTTTGGGAAGCTAAGAAGCAACTCGCTCTGCACAGTGCTCTTACAGCCTACCGGGAACATCTCTTACAAAGTCCTGTGAAACGCAGTTTCTTTGCAGGCCTGATCTGGATGAAGCAGAACTTCTGCTCTGGGTGTGGCACATTGCCCTAGAGCTGAAAGGCACAACGTGCAGGCTTCTTAACAAAGGGCGAGTTGGGCACCAGAGCATCTTGCTTCCAGCTATTTGGGAAGCTAAGAAACAACTCGCTCTGCACAGTGCTCTTACAGCCTACCGGGAACATGTCTTACAAATGCCTGTGAAACGCAGTTTCTTGGCAGGCCTGATCTGGATGAAGTAGAACTTCTGCCCTGTGTGTGCCACATTGCCCTAGAGCTGAAAGGCACCACGTGCAGGCTTCTTAACAAAGGGCGAGTTTGGCCCCAGAGCATCTTGCTTCCAGCTCTTGGGAAGCTAAGAAACAACTCGCTCTGCACAGTGCTCTTACAGCCTACCGGGAACATCTCTTACAAAGGCCTGTGAAATGAAGTTTCTTTGCAGGCCTAATCTGGCTCAAGTAGAACTTCTGCCCTCGGTGTGCCACATTGCCCTAGAGCTGAAAGGCACAACGTGCAGGCTTCTTAACAAAGGGCGAGTTGGGCGCCAGAGCATCGTGCTTCCAGCTCTTTGGGAAGCTAAGAAACAACTCGCTCTGCACAGTGCTCTTACAGCCTACCGGGAACATCTCTGACAAAGGCCTGTGAAACGCAGTTTCTTTGCAGGCCTGATCTGGATGAAGTAGAAGTTCTGCTCTAGGTGTGCCACATTGCCCTAGAGCTGAAAGGCACAACGTGCAGGCTTCTTAACAAATGGCGAGTTGGGCACCAGAGCATCTTGCTTCCAGCTCTTTGGGAAGCTAAGAAACAACTCGCTCTGCACAGTGCTCTTACAGCCTACCGGGAACATGTCTTACAAAGGCCTGTGAAACGCAGTTTCTTGGCAGGCCTGATCTGGATGAAGTAGAACTTCTGCCCTGGGTGTGCCACATTGCCCTAGAGCTGAAAGGCACAACGTGCAGGCTTCTTAACAAAGAGCGAGTTGGGCCCCAGAGCATCTTGCTTCCAGCTCTTGGGAAGCTAAGAAACAACTCGCTCTGCACAGTGCTCTTACAGCCTACCGGGAACATCTCTTACAAAGGCCTGTGAAATGAAGTTTCTTTGCAGGCCTAATCTGGCTCAAGTAGAACTTCTGCCCTCGCTGTGCCACATTGCCCTAGAGCTGAAAGGCACAACGTGCAGGCTTCTTAACAAAGGGCGAGTTGGGCGCCAGAGCATCTTGCTTCCAGCTCTTTGGGAAGCTAAGAAACAACTCGCTCTGCACAGTGCTCTTACAGCCTACCGGGAACATCTCTTACAAAGGCCTGTGAAACGCAGTTTCTATGCAGGCCTGATCTGGCTGAAGTAGAACTTCTGCCCTGGGTGTGCCACATTGCCCTACAGCTGAAAGGCACAACGTGCAGGCTTCTTAACAAAGGACGAGTTGGGCCCCAGAGCATCTTGCTTCCAGCTCTTTGGGAAGCTAAGAAACAACTCGCTCTGCACAGTGCTCTTACAGCCTACCGGGAACATCTCTTACAAAGGCCTGTGAAACGCAGTTTCTTGGCAGGCCTGATCTGGCTGAAGTAGAACTTCTGCCCTGGGTGTGCCACATTTCCCTAGAGCTGAAAGGCACAACGTGCAGGCTTCTTAACAAAGGGCGAGTTGGGCCCCAGAGCATCTTGCTTCCAGCTCTTTGGGAAGCTGAGAAACAACTCGCTCTGCACAGTGCTCTTACAGCCTACAGGGAACACCTCTTACAAAGTCCTGTGAAACGCAGTTTCTTTGCAGGCCTGATCTGGATGAAGCAGAACTTCTGCTCTGGGTGTGCCACATTGCCCTAAGGCTGTAAGCTACAAGGTGCTGTCTCCTTTCCAAAGGGCGAGTTGGGCCCCAGAGCATCTTGCTTCCAGCTCTTTGGGAAGCTAAGAAACAACTCGCTCTGCACAGTGCTCTTACAGCCTACCGGGAACATCTCTTACAAAGGCCTGTGAAACGCAGTTTCTTGGCAGGCCTGATGTGGCTGAAGTAGAACTTCTGCTCTGGGTGTGCCACATTGCCCTAAGGCTGAAAGCTACAACGTGCTGTCTCCTTTCCAAAGGGCGAGTTGGGCCCCAGAGCATCTTGCTTCCAGCTTTTTGGGAAGCTAAGAAGCAGCTCGCTCTGCATAGTGCTCTTACAGGCTACCGGGAACATCTCTTACAAAGGCCTGTGAAACGCAGTTTCTTTGCAGGCCTGATCTGGCTGAAGTAGAACTTCTGCCCTGGGTGTGCCACATTGCCCTACAGCTGAAAGGCACAACGCGCAGGCGTCTTAACAAAGGGCGATTTGGGCCCCACAGCATCTTGCTTCCAGCTCTTTGGGAAGCTAAGAAACAACTCGCTCTGCACAGTGCTCTTACAGCCTACCGGGAACATCTCTGACAAAGGCCTTTGAAACGCAGTTTCTTGGCAGGCCTGATCTGGATGAAGTAGAACTTCTGCCCTGGGTGTGCCACATTGCCCTAGAGCTGAAAGGCACAACGTGCAGGCTTCTTAACAAAGGGCGAGTTGGGCCCCAGAGCATCTTGCTTCCAGCTCTTGGGAAGCTAAGAAACAACTCGCTCTGCACAGTGCTCTTACAGCCTACCGGGAACATCTCTTACAAAGGCCTGTGAAATGAAGTTTCTTTGCAGGCCTAATCTGGCTCAAGTAGAACTTCTGCCCTGGGTGTGCCACATTGCCCTACAGCTGAAAGGCACAACGTGCAGGCTTCTTAACAAAGGGCGAGTTGGGCCCCAGAGCATCTTGCTTCCAGCTCTTTGGGAAGCTAAGAAGCAACTCGCTCTGCACAGTGCTCTTACAGCCTACCGGGAACATCTCTTACAAAGGCCTGTGAAACGCAGTTTGTATGCAGGCCTGATCTGGCTGAAGTAGAACTTCTGCCCTGGGTGTGCCACATTGCCCTAGAGCTGAAAGGCACAACGTGCAGGCTTCTTAACAAAGGGCGATTTGGGCCCCAGACCATCTTGCTTCCAGCTCTTTGGGAAGCTAAGAAACAACTCGCTCTGCACAGTGCTCTTACAGCCTACCGGGAACATCTCTTACAAAGGCCTGTGAACTGAAGTTTCTTTGCAGGCCTAATCTGGCTGAAGTAGAACTTCTGCCCTGGGTGTGCCACATTGCCCTAGAGCTGAAAGGCACAACGTGCAGGCTTCTTAACAGAGGGCGAGTTGGTCCCCAGAGCATCTTGCTTCCAGCTCTTTGGGAAGCTAAGAAACAACTCGCTCTGCACAGTGCTCTTACAGCCTACCGGGAACATCTCTTACAAAGGCCTGTGAAACGCAGTTTCTTGGCAGGCCTGATCTGGCTGAAGTAGAACTTCTGCCCTGGGTGTGCCACATTGCCCTAGAGCTGAAAGGCACAACGTGCAGGCTTCTTAACAAAGGGCGAGTTGGGCCCCAGACCATCTTGCTTCCAGCTCTTTGGGAAGCTAAGAAACAACTCGCTCTGCACAGTGCTCTTACAGCCTACCGGGAACATATCTTACAAAGGCCTGTGAAACGCAGTTTCTTTGCAGACATTATCTGGCTGAAGTAGAACTTCTACCATGGGTGTGCAACATTGCCCTAGAGCTGAAAGGCACAACGTGCAGGCTTCTTAACAAAGGGCGAGTTGGGCCCCAGAGCATCTTGCTTCCAGCTCTTTGGGAAGCTGAGAAACAACTCGCTCTGCACAGTGCTCTTACAGCCTACAGGGAACATCTCTTACAAAGTCCTGTGAAACGCAGTTTCTTTGCAGGCCTGATCTGGATGAAGCAGAACTTCTGCTCTGGGTGTGCCACATTGCCCTAAGGCTGTAAGCTACAACGTGCTGTCTCCTTTCCAAAGGGCGAGTTGGGCCCCAGAGCATCTTGCTTCCAGCTCTTTGGGAAGCTAAGAAGCAGCTCGCTCTGCACAGTGCTCTTACAGCCTACCGGGAACATCTCTTACAAAGGCCTGTGAAACGCAGATTCTTGGCAGGCCTGATGTGGCTGAAGTAGAACTTCTGCCCTGGGTGTGCCACATTGCCCTAGAGCTGAAAGGCACAAGGTGCAGGCTTCTTAACAAAGGGCGAGTTGGGCCCCAGAGCATCTTGCTTCCAGCTCTTTGGGAAGCTAAGATACAACTCGCTCTGCACAGTGCTCTTACAGCCTACCGGGAACATCTTTTACAAAGGCCTGTGAAGCGCAGTTTCTTTGCAGGCCTGATCTGGCTGAAGTAGAACTTCTGCCCTATGTGTGCCGCATTGCCCTAGAGCTGAAAGCCACAACATGCAGGCTTCTTAACAAAGGGCATGTTGGGCCCCAGTGCATCTTGCTTCCAGCTCTTTGGGAAGCTAAGAAACAACTCGCTCTGCACAGTGCTCTCACAGCCTACCGGGAACATCTCTAACAAAGGCCTGTGAAACGCAGTTTCTTTGCAGGCCTGATCTGGCTGAAGTAGAACTTCTGCTCTGGGTGTGCCACATTGCCCTAGAGCTGAAAGCTACAATGTTCTGTCTCCTTTCCAAAGGGCGAGTTGGGCCCCAGAGCATCTTGCTTCCAGCTCTTTGGGAAGCTAAGAAGCAACTCGCTCTGCACAGTGCTCTTACAGCCTACCGGGAACATCTCTTACAAAGTCCTGTGAAACGCAGTTTCTTTGCAGGCCTGATCTGGATGAAGCAGAACTTCTGCTCTGGGTGTGCCACATTGCCCTAAGGCTGTAAGCTACAACGTGCTGTCTCCTTTCCAAAGGGCGAGTTGGGCCCCAGAGCATCTTGCTTCCAGCTCTTGGGAAGCTAAGAAACAACTCGCTCTGCACAGTGCTCTTACAGCCTACCGGGAACATCTCTTACAAAGGCCTGTGAAACGCAGTTTCTATGCAGGCCTGATCTGGCTGAAGTAGACCTTCTGCCCTGGGTGTGCCACATTACCCTAGAGCTGAAAGGCATAACGTGCAGGCTTCTTAACAAAGGGCGAGTTGACCCCCAGAGCATCTTGCTTCCAGCTCTTTGGGAAGCTAAGAAAGAACTCGCTCTGCACAGTGCTCTTACAGCCTACCGGGAACATCTCTTACAAAGGCCTGTGAAACGCAGTTTCTATGCAGGCCTGATCTGGCTGAAGTAGAACTTCTGCCCTGGGTGTGCCACATTGCCCTAGAGCTGAAAGGCACAACGTGCAGGCTTCTTAACAAAGGGCGAGTTGGGCCCCAGAGCATCTTGCTTCCAGCTCTTTGGGAAGCTAAGAAGCAGCTCGCTCTGCACAGTGCTCTTACAGCCTACCTGGAACATCTCTTACAAAAGCCTGTGAAACGCAGATTCTTGGAAGGCCTGATGTGGCTGAAGTAGATCTTCTGCCCTGGGTGTGCCACATTGCCCTAGAGCTGAAAGGCACAACGTGCAGGCTTCTTAACAAAGGGCGATTTAGGCCCAGAGCATCTTGCTTCCAGCTCTTGGGAAGCTAAGAAACAACTCGCTCTGCACAGTGCTCTTACAGCCTACCGGGAACATCTCTTACAAAGACCTGTGAAACGCAGATTCTTGGAAGGCCTGATGTGGCTGAAGTAGAACTTCTTCCCTGGGTGTGCCACACTGCCCTAGAGCTGAAAGGCACAACGTGCAGGCTTCTTAACAAAGGGCGAGTTGGTCCCCAGAGCATCTTGCTTCCAGCTCTTTGGGAAGCTGAGAAACAACTCGCTCTGCACAGTGCTCTTACAGCCTACCGGGAACATCTCTTACAAAGGCCTGTGAAACGCAGTTTCTTGGCAGGCCTGATCTGGCTGAAGTAGAACTTCTGCCCTGGGTGTGCCACATTGCCCTAGAGCTGAAAGGCACAACGTGCAGGCTTCTTAACAAAGGGCGAGTTGGGCCCCAGACCATCTTGCTTCCAGCTCTTTGGGAAGCTAAGAAACAACTCGCTCTGCACAGTGCTCTTACAGCCTACCGGGAACATATCTTACAAAGGCCTGTGAAACGCAGTTTCTTTGCAGACATTATCTGGCTGAAGTAGAACTTCTACCATGGGTGTGCAACATTGCCCTAGAGCTGAAAGGCACAACGTGCAGGCTTCTTAACAAAGGGCGAGTTGGGCCCCAGAGCATCTTGCTTCCAGCTCTTTGGGAAGCTGAGAAACAACTCGCTCTGCACAGTGCTCTTACAGCCTACAGGGAACATCTCTTACAAAGTCCTGTGAAACGCAGTTTCTTTGCAGGCCTGATCTGGATGAAGCAGAACTTCTGCTCTGGGTGTGCCACATTGCCCTAAGGCTGTAAGCTACAACGTGCTGTCTCCTTTCCAAAGGGCGAGTTGGGCCCCAGAGCATCTTGCTTCCAGCTCTTTGGGAAGCTAAGAAGCAGCTCGCTCTGCACAGTGCTCTTACAGCCTACCGGGAACATCTCTTACAAAGGCCTGTGAAACGCAGATTCTTGGCAGGCCTGATGTGGCTGAAGTAGAACTTCTGCCCTGGGTGTGCCACATTGCCCTAGAGCTGAAAGGCACAAGGTGCAGGCTTCTTAACAAAGGGCGAGTTGGGCCCCAGAGCATCTTGCTTCCAGCTCTTTGGGAAGCTAAGATACAACTCGCTCTGCACAGTGCTCTTACAGCCTACCGGGAACATCTTTTACAAAGGCCTGTGAAGCACAGTTTCTTTGCAGGCCTGATCTGGCTGAAGTAGAACTTCTGCCCTATGTGTGCCGCATTGCCCTAGAGCTGAAAGCCACAACATGCAGGCTTCTTAACAAAGGGCATGTTGGGCCCCAGTGCATCTTGCTTCCAGCTCTTTGGGAAGCTAAGAAACAACTCGCTCTGCACAGTGCTCTCACAGCCTACCGGGAACATCTCTAACAAAGGCCTGTGAAACGCAGTTTCTTTGCAGGCCTGATCTGGCTGAAGTAGAACTTCTGCTCTGGGTGTGCCACATTGCCCTAGAGCTGAAAGCTACAATGTTCTGTCTCCTTTCCAAAGGGCGAGTTGGGCCCCAGAGCATCTTGCTTCCAGCTCTTTGGGAAGCTAAGAAGCAACTCGCTCTGCACAGTGCTCTTACAGCCTACCGGGAACGTCTCTTACAAAGTCCTGTGAAACGCAGTTTCTTTGCAGGCCTGATCTGGATGAAGCAGAACTTCTGCTCTGGGTGTGCCACATTGCCCTAAGGCTGTAAGCTACAACGTGCTGTCTCCTTTCCAAAGGGCGAGTTGGGCCCCAGAGCATCTTGCTTCCAGCTCTTGGGAAGCTAAGAAACAACTCGCTCTGCACAGTGCTCTTACAGCCTACCGGGAACATCTCTTACAAAGGCCTGTGAAACGCAGTTTCTATGCAGGCCTGATCTGGCTGAAGTAGACCTTCTGCCCTGGGTGTGCCACATTACCCTAGAGCTGAAAGGCATAACGTGCAGGCTTCTTAACAAAGGGCGAGTTGACCCCCAGAGCATCTTGCTTCCAGCTCTTTGGGAAGCTAAGAAAGAACTCGCTCTGCACAGTGCTCTTACAGCCTACCGGGAACATCTCTTACAAAGGCCTGTGAAACGCAGTTTCTATGCAGGCCTGATCTGGCTGAAGTAGAACTTCTGCCCTGGGTGTGCCACATTGCCCTAGAGCTGAAAGGCACAACGTGCAGGCTTCTTAACAAAGGGCGAGTTGGGCCCCAGAGCATCTTGCTTCCAGCTCTTTGGGAAGCTAAGAAGCAGCTCGCTCTGCACAGTGCTCTTACAGCCTACCTGGAACATCTCTTACAAAAGCCTGTGAAACGCAGATTCTTGGAAGGCCTGATGTGGCTGAAGTAGATCTTCTGCCCTGGGTGTGCCACATTGCCCTAGAGCTGAAAGGCACAACGTGCAGGCTTCTTAACAAAGGGCGATTTAGGCCCAGAGCATCTTGCTTCCAGCTCTTGGGAAGCTAAGAAACAACTCGCTCTGCACAGTGCTCTTACAGCCTACCGGGAACATCTCTTACAAAGACCTGTGAAACGCAGATTCTTGGAAGGCCTGATGTGGCTGAAGTAGAACTTCTTCCCTGGGTGTGCCACACTGCCCTAGAGCTGAAAGGCACAACGTGCAGGCTTCTTAACAAAGGGCGAGTTGGGCGCCAGAGCATCTTGCTTCCCGCTCTTTGGGAAGCTAAGAAACAACTCGCTCTGCACAGTACTCTTACAGCCTACCGGGAACATCTCTTACAAAGTCCTGTGAAACGCAGTTTCTTTGCAGGCCTGATCTGGCTGATGTAGAACTTCTGCCCTGGGTGTGCCACATTGCCCTAGAGCTGAAAGGCACAACGTGCAGGCTTCTTAACAAAGGGCGAGTTGGGCCCCACAGCATCTTGCTTCCAGCTCTTTGGGAAGCTAAGAAACAACTCGCTCTGCACAGTGCTCTTACAGCCTACCGGGAACATCTCTTACAAAGACCTGTGAAACGCTGTTTCTTTGCAGGCCTGATCTGGCTGAAGTAGAACTTCTGCCCTGGGTGTGCCACATTGCCCTAGAGCTGAAAGGCACAACGTGCAGTCTTCTTAACAAAGGGCATGTTGGGCCCCAGTGCATCTTCCTTCCAGCTCTTTGGGAAGCTAAGAAACAACTCGCTCTGCACAGTGCTCTTACAGCCTACAGGGAACATCTCTTACAAAGGCCTGTGAAACGCAGTTTCTTTGCAGGCCTGATCTGGCTGAAGTAGAACTTCTGCCCTATGTGTGCCGCATTGCCCTAGAGCTGAAAGCCACAACATGCAGGCTTCTTAACAAAGGGCATGTTGGGCCCCAGTGCATCTTGCTTCCAGCTGTTTGGGAAGCTAAGAAACAAGTCGCTCTGCACAGTGCTCTTACAGCCTA
Source organism: Equus przewalskii (assembly GCF_037783145.1). Taxonomy (NCBI): domain Eukaryota; kingdom Metazoa; phylum Chordata; class Mammalia; order Perissodactyla; family Equidae; genus Equus; species Equus przewalskii. The sequence goes on from NW_027226931.1 coordinate 14,981, forward strand.
CCGGGAACATCTCTTACAAAGGCCTGTGAAACGCAGTTTCTTTGCAGGCCTGATCTGGATGAAGCAGAACTTCTGCTCTGGGTGTGCCACATTGCCCTAAGGCTGTAAGCTACAACGTGCTGTCTCCTTTCCAAAGGGCGAGTTGGGCCCCAGAGCATCTTGCTTCCAGCTCTTAGGGAAGCTAAGAAGCAGCTCGCTCTGCACAGTGCTCTTACAGCCTACCGGGAACATCTCTTACAAAGGCCTGTGAAACGCAGTTTCTTTGCAGGCCTGATCTGGCTGAAGTAGAACTTCTGCCTTGGGTGTGCCACATTGCCCTAGAGCTGAAAGGCACAACGTGCAGGCTTCTTAACAAAGGGCGAGTTGGCCCCCAGAGCATCTTGCTTCCAGCTCTTTGGGAAGCTAAGAAACAACTCGCTCTGCACAGTGCTCTTACAGCCTACCGGGAACATCTCTTACAAAGACCTGTGAAACGCTGTTTCTTTGCAGGCCTGATGTGGCTGAAGTAGAACTTCTGCCCTGGGTGTGCCACATTGCCCTAGAGCTCAAAGGCACAACGTGCAGGCTTCTTAACAAAGGGCGAATTGGGACCCAGTGCATCTTGCTTCCAGCTCTTTGGGAAGCTAAGAAACAACTCGCTCTGCACAGTGCTCTTACAGCCTACCGGGAACATCTCTGACAAAGGCCTGTGAAACGCAGTTTCTTTGCAGGCCTGATCTGGATGAAGTAGAAGTTCTGCTCTAGGTGTGCCACATTGCCCGAGAGCTGAAAGGCACAACGTGCAGGCTTCTTAACAGAGGGCGAGTTGAGCACCAGATCATCTTGCTTCCAGCTCTTTGGGAAGCTAAGAAACAACTCGCTCTGCACAGTGCTCTTACAGCCTACCGGGAACATGTCTTACAAAGGCCTGTGAAACGCAGTTTCTTGGCAGGCCTGATCTGGCTGAAGTAGAACTTCTGCTCTGGGTGTGCCACATTGCCCTAGAGCTGAAAGCTACAATGTGCTGTCTCCTTTCCAAAGGGCGAGTTGGGCCCCAGAGCATCTTGCTTCCAGCTCTTTGGGAAGCTAAGAAGCAACTCGCTCTGCACAGTGCTCTTACAGCCTACCGGGAACATCTCTTACAAAGTCCTGTGAAACGCAGTTTCTTTGCAGGCCTGATCTGGATGAAGCAGAACTTCTGCTCTGGGTGTGCCACATTGCCCTAAGGCTGTAAGCTACAACGTGCTGTCTCCTTTCCAAACGGCGAGTTGGGCCCCAGAGCATCTTGCTTCCAGCTCTTAGGGAAGCTAAGAAGCAGCTCGCTCTGCACAGTGCTCTTACAGCTTACCGGGAACATCTCTTACAAAGGCCTGTGAAACGCAGTTTCTTGGCAGGCCTGATCTGGCTGAAGTAGAACTTCTGCCCTGGGTGTGCCACATTGCCCTAGAGCTGAAAGGCACAACGTGCAGGCTTCTTAACAAAGGGTGATTTGGGCCCAGAGCATCTTGCTTCCAGCTCTTGGGAAGCTAAGAAACAACTCGCTCTGCACAGTGCTCTTACAGCCTACCGGGAACATCTCTTACAAAGGCCTGTGAAACGCAGTTTCTATGCAGGCCTGATCTGGCTGAAGTAGACCTTCTGCCCTGGGTGTGCCACATTGCCCTAGAGCTGAAAGGCATAACGTGCAGGCTTCTTAACAAAGGGCGAGTTGGCCCCCAGAGCATCTTGCTTCCAGCTCTTTGGGAAGCTAAGAAACAACTCGCTCTGCACAGTGCTCTTACAGCCTACCGGGAACATCTCTTACAAAGACCTGTGAAACGCTGTTTCTTTGCAGGCCTGATCTGGCTGAAGTAGAACTTCTGCCCTGGGTGTGCCACATTGCCCTAGAGCTCAAAGGCAGAACGTGCAGGCTTCTTAACAAAGGGCGAATTGGGCCCCAGTGCATCTTGCTTCCAGCTCTTTGGGAAGCTAAGAAACAACTCGCTCTGCACAGTGCTCTTACAGCCTACCGGGAACATCTCTGACAAAGGCCTGTGAAATGCAGTTTCTTTGCAGGCCTGATCTGGATGAAGTAGAAGTTCTGCTCTAGGTGTGCCACATTGCCCTAGAGCTGAAAGGCACAACGTGCAGGCTTCTTAACAAAGGGCGAGTTGGGCACCAGATCATCTTGCTTCCAGCTCTTTGGGAAGCTGAGAAACAACTCGCTCTGCACAGTGCTCTTACAGCCTACCGGGAACATGTCTTACAAAGGCCTGTGAAACGCAGTTTCTTGGCAGGCCTGATCTGGATGAAGTAGAACTTCTGCCCTGGGTGTGCCACATTGCCCTAGAGCTGAAAGGCACAACGTGCAGGCTTCTTAACAAAGGGCGAGTTGGGCCCCGAGCATCTTGCTTCCAGCTCTTGGGAAGCTAAGAAACAACTCGCTCTGCACAGTGCTCTTACAGCCTACCGGGAACATCTCTTACAAAGGCCTGTGAAATGAAGTTTCTTTGCAGGCCTAATCTGGCTCAAGTAGAACTTCTGCCCTCGGTGTGCCACATTGCCCTAGAGCTGAAAGGCACAACGTGCAGGCTTCTTAACAAAGGGCGAGTTGGGCGCCAGAGCATCTTGCTTCCAGCTCTTTGGGAAGCTAAGAAAGAACTCGCTCTGCACAGTGCTCTTACAGCCTACCGGGAACATCTCTTACAAAGTCCTGTGAAACGCAGTTTCTATGCAGGCCTGATCTGGCTGATGTAGAACTTCTGCCCTGGGTGTGCCACACTGCCCTAGAGCTGAAAGGCACAACGTGCAGGCTTCTTAACAAAGGGCGAGTTGGGCCCCAGAGCATCTTGCTTCCAGCTCTTTGGGAAGCTAAGAAGCAACTCGCTCTGCACAGTGCTCTTACAGCCTACCGGGAACATCTCTTACAAAGGCCTGTGAAACGCAGATTCTTGGAAGGCCTGATGTGGCTGAAGTAGAACTTCTGCCCTGGGTGTGCCACATTGCCCTAGAGCTGAAAGGCACAACGTGCAGGCTTCTTAACAAAGGGCGATTTAGGCCCAGAGCATCTTGCTTCCAGCTCTTGGGAAGCTAAGAAACAACTCGCTCTGCACAGTGCTCTTACGGCCTACCGGGAACATCTCTTACAAAGGCCTGTGAAACGCAGTTTCTTTGCAGGCCTGATCTGGCTGAAGTAGAACTTCTGCCCTGGGTGTGCCACATTGCCCTAGAGCTGAAAGGCACAACGTGCAGGCTTCTTAACAAAGGGCAAGTTGGGCCCCAGTGCATCTTGCTTCCAGCTCTTTGGGAAGCTAAGAAACAACTCGCTCTGCACAGTGCTCTTACAGCCTACCGGGAACATCTCTTACAAAGTCCTGTGAAACGCAGTTTCTTTGCAGGCCTGATCTGGATGAAGCAGAACTTCTGCTCTGGGTGTGCCACATTGCCCTAAGGCTGTAAGCTACAACGTGCTGTCTCCTTTCCAAAGGGCGAGTTGGGCCCCAGAGCATCTTGCTTCCAGCTCTTAGGGAAGCTAAGAAGCAGCTCGCTCTGCACAGTGCTCTTACAGCCTACCGGGAACATCTCTTACAAAGGCCTGTGAAACGCAGTTTCTTGGCAGGCCTGATCTGGCTGAAGTAGAACTTCTGCCCTGGGTGTGCCACATTGCCCTAGAGCTGAAAGGCACAACGTGCAGGCTTCTTAACAAAGGGTGATTTGGGCCCAGAGCATCTTGCTTCCAGCTCTTGGGAAGCTAAGAAACAACTCGCTCTGCACAGTGCTCTTACAGCCTACCGGGAACATCTCTTACAAAGGCCTGTGAAACGCAGTTTCTATGCAGGCCTGATCTGGCTGAAGTAGACCTTCTGCCCTGGGTGTGCCACATTGCCCTAGAGCTGAAAGGCACAACGTGCAGGCTTCTTAACAAAGGGCGAGTTGGCCCCCAGAGCATCTTGCTTCCAGCTCTTTGGGAAGCTAAGAAACAACTCGCTCTGCACAGTGCTCTTACAGCCTACCGGGAACATCTCTTACAAAGACCTGTGAAACGCTGTTTCTTTGCAGGCCTGATCTGGCTAAAGTAGAACTTCTGCCCTGGGTGTGCCACATTGCCCTAGAGCTCAAAGGCACAACGTGCAGGCTTCTTAACAAAGGGCGAATTGGGACCCAGTGCATCTTGCTTCCAGCTCTTTGGGAAGCTAAGAAACAACTCGCTCTGCACAGTGCTCTTACAGCCTACCGGGAACATCTCTTACAAAGACCTGTGAAACGCTGTTTCTTTGCAGGCCTGATCTGGCTGAAGTAGAACTTCTGCCCTGGGTGTGCCACATTGCCCTAGAGCTGAAAGGCACAACGTGCAGGCTTCTTAACAAAGGGCGTGTTGGGCCCCAGTGCATCTTGCTTCCAGCTCTTTGGGAAGCTAAGAAACAACTCGCTCTGCACAGTGCTCTTACAGCCTACCGGGAACATCTCTGACAAAGGCCTGTGAAACGCAGTTTCTTTGCAGGCGTGATCTGGCTGAAGTAGAACTTCTGCCCTATGTGTGCCGCATTGCCCTAGAGCTGAAAGCCACAACATGCAGGCTTCTTAACAAAGGGCATGTTGGGCCCCAGTGCATCTTGCTTCCAGCTCTTTGGGAAGCTAAGAAACAACTCGCTCTGCACAGTGCTCTTACAGCCTACCGGGAACATCTCTAACAAAGGCCTGTGAAACGCAGTTTCTTTGCAGGCCTGATCTGGCTGAAGTAGAACTTCTGCTCTGGGTGTGCCACATTGCCCTAGAGCTGAAAGCTACAATGTGCTGTCTCCTTTCCAAAGGGCGAGTTGGGCCCCAGAGCATCTTGCTTCCAGCTCTTTGGGAAGCTAAGAAGCAACTCGCTCTGCACAGTGCTCTTACAGCCTACCGGGAACATCTCTTACAAAGTCCTGTGAAACGCAGTTTCTTTGCAGGCCTGATCTGGATGAAGCAGAACTTCTGCTCTGGGTGTGCCACATTGCCCTAAGGCTGTAAGCTACAACGTGCTGTCTCCTTTCCAAACGGCGAGTTGGGCCCCAGAGCATCTTGCTTCCAGCTCTTAGGGAAGCTAAGAAGCAGCTCGCTCTGCACAGTGCTCTTACAGCTTACCGGGAACATCTCTTACAAAGGCCTGTGAAACGCAGTTTCTTGGCAGGCCTGATCTGGCTGAAGTAGAACTTCTGCCCTGGGTGTGCCACATTGCCCTAGAGCTGAAAGGCACAACGTGCAGGCTTCTTAACAAAGGGTGATTTGGGCCCAGAGCATCTTGCTTCCAGCTCTTGGGAAGCTAAGAAACAACTCGCTCTGCACAGTGCTCTTACAGCCTACCGGGAACATCTCTTACAAAGGCCTGTGAAACGCAGTTTCTATGCAGGCCTGATCTGGCTGAAGTAGACCTTCTGCCCTGGGTGTGCCACATTGCCCTAGAGCTGAAAGGCATAACGTGCAGGCTTCTTAACAAAGGGCGAGTTGGCCCCCAGAGCATCTTGCTTCCAGCTCTTTGCGAAGCTAAGAAACAACTCGCTCTGCACAGTGCTCTTACAGCCTACCGGGAACATCTCTTACAAAGACCTGTGAAACGCTGTTTCTTTGCAGGCCTGATCTGGCTGAAGTAGAACTTCTGCCCTGGGTGTGCCACATTGCCCTAGAGCTGAAAGGCACAACGTGCAGGCTTCTTAACAAAGGGCGAGTTGGGCCCCGAGCATCTTGCTTCCAGCTCTTTGGGAAGCTAAGAAGCAGCTCGCTCTGCACAGTGCTCTTACAGCCTACCGGGAACATCTCTTACAAAGGCCTGTGAAACGCAGATTCTTGGAAGGCCTGATGTGGCTGAAGTAGAACTTCTGCCCTGGGTGTGCCACATTGCCCTAGAGCTGAAAGGCACAACGTGCAGGCTTCTTAACAAAGGGCGATTTAGGCCCAGAGCATCTTGCTTCCAGCTCTTGGGAAGCTAAGAAACAACTCGCTCTGCACAGTGCTCTTACAGCCTACCGGGAACATCTCTTACAAAGGCCTGTGAAACGCAGATTCTTGGAAGGCCTGATGTGGCTGAAGTAGAACTTCTGCCCTGGGTGTGCCACACTGCCCTAGAGCTGAAAGGCACAACGTGCAGGCTTCTTAACAAAGGGCGAGTTGGGCGCCAGAGCATCTTGCTTCCCGCTCTTTGGGAAGCTAAGAAACAACTCGCTCTGCACAGTACTCTTACAGCCTACCGGGAACATCTCTTACAAAGTCCTGTGAAACGCAGTTTCTTTGCAGGCCTGATCTGGCTGATGTAGAACTTCTGCCCTGGGTGTGCCACATTGCCCAGAGCTGAAAGGCACAACGTGCAGGCTTCTTAACAAAGGGCGAGTTGGGCCCCACAGCATCTTGCTTCCAGCTCTTAGGGAAGCTAAGAAGCAACTCGCTCTGCACAGTGCTCTTACAGCCTACCGGGAACATCTCTTACAAAGGCCTGTGAAACGCAGTTTCTTGGCAGGCCTGATCTGGCTGAAGTAGAACTTCTGCCCTGGGTGTGCCACATTGCCCTAGAGCTGAAAGGCACAACGTGCAGGCTTCTTAACAAAGGGCGATTTGGGCCCAGAGCATCTTGCTTCCAGCTCTTGGGAAGCTAAGAAACAACTCGCTCTGCACAGTGCTCTTACAGCCTACCGGGAACATCTCTTACAAAGGCCTGTGAAACGCAGTTTCTATGCAGGCCTGATCTGGCTGAAGTAGACCTTCTGCCCTGGGTGTGCCACATTGCCCTAGAGCTGAAAGGCACAACGTGCAGGCTTCTTAACAAAGGGCGAGTTGGCCCCCAGAGCATCTTGCTTCCAGCTCTTTGGGAAGCTAAGAAACAACTCGCTCTGCACAGTGCTCTTACAGCCTACCGGGAACATCTCTTACAAAGACCTGTGAAACGCTGTTTCTTTGCAGGCCTGATCTGGCTAAAGTAGAACTTCTGCCCTGGGTGTGCCACATTGCCCTAGAGCTCAAAGGCACAACGTGCAGGCTTCTTAACAAAGGGCGAATTGGGACCCAGTGCATCTTGCTTCCAGCTCTTTGGGAAGCTAAGAAACAACTCGCTCTGCACAGTGCTCTTACAGCCTACCGGGAACATGTCTTACAAAGGCCTGTGAAACGCAGTTTCTTGGCAGGCCTGATCTGGCTGAAGTAGAACTTCTGCCCTGGGTGTCCCACATTGCCCTAGAGCTGAAAGGCACAACGTGCAGGCTTCTTAACAAAGAGCGAGTTGGGCCCCAGAGCATCTTGCTTCCAGCTCTTGGGAAGCTAAGAAACAACTCGCTCTGCACAGTGCTCTTACAGCCTACCGGGAACATCTCTTACAAAGGCCTGTGAAATGAAGTTTCTTTGCAGGCCTAATCTGGCTCAAGTAGAACTTCTGCCCTCGCTGTGCCACATTGCCCTAGAGCTGAAAGGCACAACGTGCAGGCTTCTTAACAAAGGGCGAGTTGGGCGCCAGAGCATCTTGCTTCCAGCTCTTTGGGAAGCTAAGAAACAACTCGCTCTGCACAGTGCTCTTACAGCCTACCGGGAACATCTCTTACAAAGGCCTGTGAAACGCAGTTTCTATGCAGGCCTGATCTGGCTGAAGTAGAACTTCTGCCCTGGGTGTGCCACATTGCCCTAGAGCTGAAAGGCACAACGTGCAGGCTTCTTAACAAAGAGCGAGTTGGGCCCCAGAGCATCTTGCTTCCAGCTCTTGGGAAGCTAAGAAACAACTCGCTCTGCACAGTGCTCTTACAGCCTACCGGGAACATCTCTTACAAAGGCCTGTGAAATGAAGTTTCTTTGCAGGCCTAATCTGGCTCAAGTAGAACTTCTGCCCTCGCTGTGCCACATTGCCCTAGAGCTGAAAGGCACAACGTGCAGGCTTCTTAACAAAGGGCGAGTTGGGCGCCAGAGCATCTTGCTTCCAGCTCTTTGGGAAGCTAAGAAACAACTCGCTCTGCACAGTGCTCTTACAGCCTACCGGGAACATCTCTTACAAAGGCCTGTGAAACGCAGTTTCTATGCAGGCGTGATCTGGCTGAAGTAGAACTTCTGCCCTGGGTGTGCCACATTGCCCTAGAGCTGAAAGGCACAACATGCAGGCTTCTTAACGAAGGGCGAGTTGGGCCCCAGAGCATCTTGCTTCCAGCTCTTTGGGAAGCTAAGAAGCAGCTCGCTCTGCACAGTACTCTTACAGCCTACCGGGAACATGTCTTACAAAGGCCTGTGAAACGCAGTTTCTTTGCAGGCCTGATCTGGCTGATGTAGAACTTCTGCCCTGGGTGTGCCACATTGCCCTAGAGCTGAAAGGCACAACGTGCAGGCTTCTTAACAAAGGGCGAGTTGGGCGCCAGAGCATCGTGCTTCCAGCTCTTTGGGAAGCTAAGAAACAACTCGCTCTGCACAGTGCTCTTACAGCCTACCGGGAACATCTCTGACAAAGGCCTGTGAAACGCAGTTTCTTTGCAGGCCTGATCTGGATGAAGTAGAAGTTCTGCTCTAGGTGTGCCACATTGCCCTAGAGCTGAAAGGCACAACGTGCAGGCTTCTTAACAAATGGCGAGTTGGGCACCAGAGCATCTTGCTTCCAGCTCTTTGGGAAGCTAAGAAACAACTCGCTCTGCACAGTGCTCTTACAGCCTACCGGGAACATGTCTTACAAAGGCCTGTGAAACGCAGTTTCTTGGCAGGCCTGATCTGGCTGAAGTAGAACTTCTGCCCTGGGTGTCCCACATTGCCCTAGAGCTGAAAGGCACAACGTGCAGGCTTCTTAACAAAGAGCGAGTTGGGCCCCAGAGCATCTTGCTTCCAGCTCTTGGGAAGCTAAGAAACAACTCGCTCTGCACAGTGCTCTTACAGCCTACCGGGAACATCTCTTACAAAGGCCTGTGAAATGAAGTTTCTTTGCAGGCCTAATCTGGCTCAAGTAGAACTTCTGCCCTCGCTGTGCCACATTGCCCTAGAGCTGAAAGGCACAACGTGCAGGCTTCTTAACAAAGGGCGAGTTGGGCGCCAGAGCATCTTGCTTCCAGCTCTTTGGGAAGCTAAGAAACAACTCGCTCTGCACAGTGCTCTTACAGCCTACCGGGAACATCTCTTACAAAGGCCTGTGAAACGCAGTTTCTATGCAGGCCTGATCTGGCTGAAGTAGAACTTCTGCCCTGGGTGTGCCACATTGCCCTAGAGCTGAAAGGCACAACGTGCAGGCTTCTTAACAAAGAGCGAGTTGGGCCCCAGAGCATCTTGCTTCCAGCTCTTGGGAAGCTAAGAAACAACTCGCTCTGCACAGTGCTCTTACAGCCTACCGGGAACATCTCTTACAAAGGCCTGTGAAATGAAGTTTCTTTGCAGGCCTAATCTGGCTCAAGTAGAACTTCTGCCCTCGCTGTGCCACATTGCCCTAGAGCTGAAAGGCACAACGTGCAGGCTTCTTAACAAAGGGCGAGTTGGGCGCCAGAGCATCTTGCTTCCAGCTCTTTGGGAAGCTAAGAAACAACTCGCTCTGCACAGTGCTCTTACAGCCTACCGGGAACATCTCTTACAAAGGCCTGTGAAACGCAGTTTCTATGCAGGCCTGATCTGGCTGAAGTAGAACTTCTGCCCTGGGTGTGCCACATTGCCCTAGAGCTGAAAGGCACAACATGCAGGCTTCTTAACGAAGGGCGAGTTGGGCCCCAGAGCATCTTGCTTCCAGCTCTTTGGGAAGCTAAGAAGCAGCTCGCTCTGCACAGTACTCTTACAGCCTACCGGGAACATGTCTTACAAAGGCCTGTGAAACGCAGTTTCTTTGCAGGCCTGATCTGGCTGATGTAGAACTTCTGCCCTGGGTGTGCCACATTGCCCTAGAGCTGAAAGGCACAACGTGCAGGCTTCTTAACAAAGGGCGAGTTGGGCCCCACAGCATCTTGCTTCCAGCTCTTTGGGAAGCTAAGAAACAACTCGCTCTGCACAGTGCTCTTACAGCCTACCGGGAACATCTCTTACAAAGACCTGTGAAACGCTGTTTCTTTGCAGGCCTGATCTGGCTGAAGTAGAACTTCTGCCCTGGGTGTGCCACATTGCCCTAGAGCTGAAAGGCACAACGTGCAGGCTTCTTAACAAAGGGCGTGTTGGGCCCCAGTGCATCTTGCTTCCAGCTCTTTGGGAAGCTAAGAAACAACTCGCTCTGCACAGTGCTCTTACAGCCTACCGGGAACATCTCTGACAAAGGCCTGTGAAACGCAGTTTCTTTGCAGGCGTGATCTGGCTGAAGTAGAACTTCTGCCCTATGTGTGCCGCATTGCCCTAGAGCTGAAAGCCACAACATGCAGGCTTCTTAACAAAGGGCATGTTGGGCCCCAGTGCATCTTGCTTCCAGCTCTTTGGGAAGCTAAGAAACAACTCGCTCTGCACAGTGCTCTTACAGCCTACCGGGAACATCTCTAACAAAGGCCTGTGAAACGCAGTTTCTTTGCAGGCCTGATCTGGCTGAAGTAGAACTTCTGCTCTGGGTGTGCCACATTGCCCTAGAGCTGAAAGCTACAATGTGCTGTCTCCTTTCCAAAGGGCGAGTTGGGCCCCAGAGCATCTTGCTTCCAGCTCTTTGGGAAGCTAAGAAGCAACTCGCTCTGCACAGTGCTCTTACAGCCTACCGGGAACATCTCTTACAAAGTCCTGTGAAACGCAGTTTATTTGCAGGCCTGATCTGGATGAAGCAGAACTTCTGCTCTGGGTGTGCCACATTGCCCTAAGGCTGTAAGCTACAACGTGCTGTCTCCTTTCCAAACGGCGAGTTGGGCCCCAGAGCATCTTGCTTCCAGCTCTTAGGGAAGCTAAGAAGCAGCTCGCTCTGCACAGTGCTCTTACAGCTTACCGGGAACATCTCTTACAAAGGCCTGTGAAACGCAGTTTCTTGGCAGGCCTGATCTGGCTGAAGTAGAACTTCTGCCCTGGGTGTGCCACATTGCCCTAGAGCTGAAAGGCACAACGTGCAGGCTTCTTAACAAAGGGTGATTTGGGCCCAGAGCATCTTGCTTCCAGCTCTTGGGAAGCTAAGAAACAACTCGCTCTGCACAGTGCTCTTACAGCCTACCGGGAACATCTCTTACAAAGGCCTGTGAAACGCAGTTTCTATGCAGGCCTGATCTGGCTGAAGTAGACCTTCTGCCCTGGGTGTGCCACATTGCCCTAGAGCTGAAAGGCATAACGTGCAGGCTTCTTAACAAAGGGCGAGTTGGCCCCCAGAGCATCTCGCTTCCAGCTCTTTGCGAAGCTAAGAAACAACTCGCTCTGCACAGTGCTCTTACAGCCTACCGGGAACATCTCTTACAAAGACCTGTGAAACGCTGTTTCTTTGCAGGCCTGATCTGGCTGAAGTAGAACTTCTGCCCTGGGTGTGCCACATTGCCCTAGAGCTGAAAGGCACAACGTGCAGGCTTCTTAACAAAGGGCGAGTTGGGCCCCGAGCATCTTGCTTCCAGCTCTTTGGGAAGCTAAGAAGCAGCTCGCTCTGCACAGTGCTCTTACAGCCTACCGGGAACATCTCTTACAAAGGCCTGTGAAACGCAGATTCTTGGAAGGCCTGATGTGGCTGAAGTAGAACTTCTGCCCTGGGTGTGCCACATTGCCCTAGAGCTGAAAGGCACAACGTGCAGGCTTCTTAACAAAGGGCGATTTAGGCCCAGAGCATCTTGCTTCCAGCTCTTGGGAAGCTAAGAAACAACTCGCTCTGCACAGTGCTCTTACAGCCTACCGGGAACATCTCTTACAAAGGCCTGTGAAACGCAGATTCTTGGAAGGCCTGATGTGGCTGAAGTAGAACTTCTGCCCTGGGTGTGCCACACTGCCCTAGAGCTGAAAGGCACAACGTGCAGGCTTCTTAACAAAGGGCGAGTTGGGCGCCAGAGCATCTTGCTTCCCGCTCTTTGGGAAGCTAAGAAACAACTCGCTCTGCACAGTACTCTTACAGCCTACCGGGAACATCTCTTACAAAGTCCTGTGAAACGCAGTTTCTTTGCAGGCCTGATCTGGCTGATGTAGAACTTCTGCCCTGGGTGTGCCACATTGCCCTAGAGCTGAAAGGCACAACGTGCAGGCTTCTTAACAAAGGGCGAGTTGGGCCCCACAGCATCTTGCTTCCAGCTCTTTGGGAAGCTAAGAAACAACTCGCTCTGCACAGTGCTCTTACAGCCTACAGGGAACATCTCTTACAAAGACCTGTGAAACGCTGTTTCTTTGCAGGCCTGATCTGGCTGAAGTAGAACTTCTGCCCTGGGTGTGCCACATTGCCCTAGAGCTGAAAGGCACAACGTGCAGTCTTCTTGACAAAGGGCGTGTTGGGCCCCAGTGCATCTTCCTTCCAGCTCTTTGGGAAGCTAAGAAACAACTCGCTCTGCACAGTGCTCTTACGGCCTACCGGGAACATCTCTTACAAAGGCCTGTGAAACGCAGTTTCTTTGCAGGCCTGATCTGGCTGAAGTAGAACTTCTGCCCTATGAGTGCCGCATTGCCCTAGAGCTGAAAGCCAGAACATGCAGGCTTCTTAACAAAGGGCATGTTGGGCCCCAGTGCATCTTGCTTCCAGCTCTTTGGGAAGCTAAGAAACAACTGGCTCTGCACAGTGCTCTTACAGCCTACAGGGAACATCTCTTACAAAGTCCTGTGAAACGCAGTTTCTTTGCAGGCCTGATCTGGATGAAGCAGAACTTCTGCTCTGGGTGTGCCACATTGCCCTAAGGCTGTAAGCTACAACGTGCTGTCTCCTTTCCAAAGGGCGAGTTGGGCCCCAGAGCATCTTGCTTCCAGCTCTTAGGGAAGCTAAGAAGCAGCTCGCTCTGCACAGTGCTCTTACAGCCTACCGGGAACATCTCTTACAAAGGCCTGTGAAACGCAGTTTCTTGGCAGGCCTGATCTGGCTGAAGTAGAACTTCTGCCCTGGGTGTGCCACATTGCCCTAGAGCTGAAAGGCACAACATGCAGGCTTCTTAACGAAGGGTGAGTTGGGCCCCAGAGCATCTTGCTTCCAGCTCTTTGGGAAGCTAAGAAGCAACTCGCTCTGCACAGTACTCTTACAGCCTACCGGGAACATGTCTTACAAAGGCCTGTGAAACGCAGTTTCTTTGCAGGCCTGATCTGGCTGATGTAGAACTTCTGCCCTGGGTGTGCCACATTGCCCTAGAGCTGAAAGGCACAACGTGCAGGCTTCTTAACAAAGGGCGAGTTGGGCGCCAGAGCATCGTGCTTCCAGCTCTTTGGGAAGCTAAGAAACAACTCGCTCTGCACAGTGCTCTTACAGCCTACCGGGAACATCTCTGACAAAGGCCTGTGAAACGCAGTTTCTTTGCAGGCCTGATCTGGATGAAGTAGAAGTTCTGCTCTAGGTGTGCCACATTGCCCTAGAGCTGAAAGGCACAACGTGCAGGCTTCTTAACAAATGCCGAGTTGGGCACCAGAGCATCTTGCTTCCAGCTCTTTGGGAAGCTAAGAAACAACTCGCTCTGCACAGTGCTCTTACAGCCTACCGGGAACATGTCTTACAAAGGCCTGTGAAACGCAGTTTCTTGGCAGGCCTGATCTGGCTGAAGTAGAACTTCTGCCCTGGGTGTCCCACATTGCCCTAGAGATGAAAGGCACAACGTGCAGGCTTCTTAACAAAGAGCGAGTTGGGCCCCAGAGCATCTTGCTTCCAGCTCTTGGGAAGCTAAGAAACAACTCGCTCTGCACAGTGCTCTTACAGCCTACCGGGAACATCTCTTACAAAGGCCTGTGAAATGAAGTTTCTTTGCAGGCCTAATCTGGCTCAAGTAGAACTTCTGCCCTCGCTGTGCCACATTGCCCTAGAGCTGAAAGGCACAACGTGCAGGCTTCTTAACAAAGGGCGAGTTGGGCGCCAGAGCATCTTGCTTCCAGCTCTTTGGGAAGCTAAGAAACAACTCGCTCTAGCACAGTGCTCTTACAGCCTACCGGGAACATCTCTTACAAAGGCCTGTGAAACGCAGTTTCTATGCAGGCCTGATCTGGCTGAAGTAGAACTTCTGCCCTGGGTGTGCCACATTGCCCTAGAGCTGAAAGGCACAACGTGCAGGCTTCTTAACAAAGAGCGAGTTGGGCCCCAGAGCATCTTGCTTCCAGCTCTTGGGAAGCTAAGAAACAACTCGCTCTGCACAGTGCTCTTACAGCCTACCGGGAACATCTCTTACAAAGGCCTGTGAAATGAAGTTTCTTTGCAGGCCTAATCTGGCTCAAGTAGAACTTCTGCCCTCGCTGTGCCACATTGCCCTCGAGCTGAAAGGCACAACGTGCAGGCTTCTTAACAAAGGGCGAGTTGGGCGCCAGAGCATCTTGCTTCCAGCTCTTTGGGAAGCTAAGAAACAACTCGCTCTGCACAGTGCTCTTACAGCCTACCGGGAACATCTCTTACAAAGGCCTGTGAAACGCAGTTTCTATGCAGGCCTGATCTGGCTGAAGTAGAACTTCTGCCCTGGGTGTGCCACATTGCCCTAGAGCTGAAAGGCACAACATGCAGGCTTCTTAACGAAGGGCGAGTTGGGCCCCAGAGCATCTTGCTTCCAGCTCTTTGGGAAGCTAAGAAGCAGCTCGCTCTGCACAGTACTCTTACAGCCTACCGGGAACATGTCTTACAAAGGCCTGTGAAACGCAGTTTCTTTGCAGGCCTGATCTGGCTGATGTAGAACTTCTGCCCTGGGTGTGCCACATTGCCCTAGAGCTGAAAGGCACAACGTGCAGGCTTCTTAACAAAGGGCGAGTTGGGCCCCACAGCATCTTGCTTCCAGCTCTTTGGGAAGCTAAGAAACAACTCGCTCTGCACAGTGCTCTTACAGCCTACCGGGAACATCTCTTACAAAGACCTGTGAAACGCTGTTTCTTTGCAGGCCTGATCTGGCTGAAGTAGAACTTCTGCCCTGGGTGTGCCACATTGCCCTAGAGCTGAAAGGCACAACGTGCAGGCTTCTTAACAAAGGGCGTGTTGGGCCCCAGTGCATCTTGCTTCCAGCTCTTTGGGAAGCTAAGAAACAACTCGCTCTGCACAGTGCTCTTACAGCCTACCGGGAACATCTCTGACAAAGGCCTGTGAAACGCAGTTTCTTTGCAGGCGTGATCTGGCTGAAGTAGAACTTCTGCCCTATGTGTGCCGCATTGCCCTAGAGCTGAAAGCCACAACATGCAGGCTTCTTAACAAAGGGCATGTTGGGCCCCAGTGCATCTTGCTTCCAGCTCTTTGGGAAGCTAAGAAACAACTCGCTCTGCACAGTGCTCTTACAGCCTACCGGGAACATCTCTAACAAAGGCCTGTGAAACGCAGTTTCTTTGCAGGCCTGATCTGGCTGAAGTAGAACTTCTGCTCTGGGTGTGCCACATTGCCCTAGAGCTGAAAGCTACAATGTGCTGTCTCCTTTCCAAAGGGCGAGTTGGGCCCCAGAGCATCTTGCTTCCAGCTCTTTGGGAAGCTAAGAAGCAACTCGCTCTGCACAGTGCTCTTACAGCCTACCGGGAACATCTCTTACAAAGTCCTGTGAAACGCAGTTTATTTGCAGGCCTGATCTGGATGAAGCAGAACTTCTGCTCTGGGTGTGCCACATTGCCCTAAGGCTGTAAGCTACAACGTGCTGTCTCCTTTACAAACGGCGAGTTGGGCCCCAGAGCATCTTGCTTCCAGCTCTTAGGGAAGCTAAGAAGCAGCTCGCTCTGCACAGTGCTCTTACAGCTTACCGGGAACATCTCTTACAAAGGCCTGTGAAACGCAGTTTCTTGGCAGGCCTGATCTGGCTGAAGTAGAACTTCTGCCCTGGGTGTGCCACATTGCCCTAGAGCTGAAAGGCACAACGTGCAGGCTTCTTAACAAAGGGTGATTTGGGCCCAGAGCATCTTGCTTCCAGCTCTTGGGAAGCTAAGAAACAACTCGCTCTGCACAGTGCTCTTACAGCCTACCGGGAACATCTCTTACAAAGGCCTGTGAAACGCAGTTTCTATGCAGGCCTGATCTGGCTGAAGTAGACCTTCTGCCCTGGGTGTGCCACATTGCCCTAGAGCTGAAAGGCATAACGTGCAGGCTTCTTAACAAAGGGCGAGTTGGCCCCCAGAGCATCTCGCTTCCAGCTCTTTGCGAAGCTAAGAAACAACTCGCTCTGCACAGTGCTCTTACAGCCTACCGGGAACATCTCTTACAAAGACCTGTGAAACGCTGTTTCTTTGCAGGCCTGATCTGGCTGAAGTAGAACTTCTGCCCTGGGTGTGCCACATTGCCCTAGAGCTGAAAGGCACAACGTGCAGGCTTCTTAACAAAGGGCGAGTTGGGCCCCGAGCATCTTGATTCCAGCTCTTTGGGAAGCTAAGAAGCAGCTCGCTCTGCACAGTGCTCTTACAGCCTACCGGGAACATCTCTTACAAAGGCCTGTGAAACGCAGATTCTTGGAAGGCCTGATGTGGCTGAAGTAGAACTTCTGCCCTGGGTGTGCCACATTGCCCTAGAGCTGAAAGGCACAACGTGCAGGCTTCTTAACAAAGGGCGTGTTGGGCCCCAGTGCATCTTCCTTCCAGCTCTTTGGGAAGCTAAGAAACAACTCGCTCTGCACAGTGCTCTTACAGCCTACCGGGAACATCTCTTACAAAGGCCTGTGAAACGCAGTTTCTATGCAGGCCTGATCTGGCTGAAGTAGAACTTCTGCCCTGGGTGTGCCACATTGCCCTAGAGCTGAAAGGCACAACGTGCAGGCTTCTTAACAAAGAGCGAGTTGGGCCCCAGAGCATCTTGCTTCCAGCTCTTGGGAAGCTAAGAAACAACTCGCTCTGCACAGTGCTCTTACAGCCTACCGGGAACATCTCTTACAAAGGCCTGTGAAATGAAGTTTCTTTGCAGGCCTAATCTGGCTCAAGTAGAACTTCTGCCCTCGCTGTGCCACATTGCCCTAGAGCTGAAAGGCACAACGTGCAGGCTTCTTAACAAAGGGCGAGTTGGGCGCCAGAGCATCTTGCTTCCAGCTCTTTGGGAAGCTAAGAAACAACTCGCTCTGCACAGTGCTCTTACAGCCTACCGGGAACATCTCTTACAAAGGCCTGTGAAACGCAGTTTCTATGCAGGCCTGATCTGGCTGAAGTAGAACTTCTGCCCTGGGTGTGCCACATTGCCCTAGAGCTGAAAGGCACAACATGCAGGCTTCTTAACGAAGGGCGAGTTGGGCCCCAGAGCATCTTGCTTCCAGCTCTTTGGGAAGCTAAGAAGCAGCTCGCTCTGCACAGTACTCTTACAGCCTACCGGGAACATGTCTTACAAAGGCCTGTGAAACGCAGTTTCTTTGCAGGCCTGATCTGGCTGATGTAGAACTTCTGCCCTGGGTGTGCCACATTGCCCTAGAGCTGAAAGGCACAACGTGCAGGCTTCTTAACAAAGGGCGAGTTGGGCCCCACAGCATCTTGCTTCCAGCTCTTTGGGAAGCTAAGAAACAACTCGCTCTGCACAGTGCTCTTACAGCCTACCGGGAACATCTCTTACAAAGACCTGTGAAACGCTGTTTCTTTGCAGGCCTGATCTGGCTGAAGTAGAACTTCTGCCCTGGGTGTGCCACATTGCCCTAGAGCTGAAAGGCACAACGTGCAGGCTTCTTAACAAAGGGCGTGTTGGGCCCCAGTGCATCTTGCTTCCAGCTCTTTGGGAAGCTAAGAAACAACTCGCTCTGCACAGTGCTCTTACAGCCTACCGGGAACATCTCTGACAAAGGCCTGTGAAACGCAGTTTCTTTGCAGGCGTGATCTGGCTGAAGTAGAACTTCTGCCCTATGTGTGCCGCATTGCCCTAGAGCTGAAAGCCACAACATGCAGGCTTCTTAACAAAGGGCATGTTGGGCCCCAGTGCATCTTGCTTCCAGCTCTTTGGGAAGCTAAGAAACAACTCGCTCTGCACAGTGCTCTTACAGCCTACCGGGAACATCTCTAACAAAGGCCTGTGAAACGCAGTTTCTTTGCAGGCCTGATCTGGCTGAAGTAGAACTTCTGCTCTGGGTGTGCCACATTGCCCTAGAGCTGAAAGCTACAATGTGCTGTCTCCTTTCCAAAGGGCGAGTTGGGCCCCAGAGCATCTTGCTTCCAGCTCTTTGGGAAGCTAAGAAGCAACTCGCTCTGGACAGTGCTCTTACAGCCTACCGGGAACATCTCTTACAAAGTCCTGTGAAACGCAGTTTATTTGCAGGCCTGATCTGGATGAAGCAGAACTTCTGCTCTGGGTGTGCCACATTGCCCTAAGGCTGTAAGCTACAACGTGCTGTCTCCTTTCCAAACGGCGAGTTGGGCCCCAGAGCATCTTGCTTCCAGCTCTTAGGGAAGCTAAGAAGCAGCTCGCTCTGCACAGTGCTCTTACAGCTTACCGGGAACATCTCTTACAAAGGCCTGTGAAACGCAGTTTCTTGGCAGGCCTGATCTGGCTGAAGTAGAACTTCTGCCCTGGGTGTGCCACATTGCCCTAGAGCTGAAAGGCACAACGTGCAGGCTTCTTAACAAAGGGTGATTTGGGCCCAGAGCATCTTGCTTCCAGCTCTTGGGAAGCTAAGAAACAACTCGCTCTGCACAGTGCTCTTACAGCCTACCGGGAACATCTCTTACAAAGGCCTGTGAAACGCAGTTTCTATGCAGGCCTGATCTGGCTGAAGTAGACCTTCTGCCCTGGGTGTGCCACATTGCCCTAGAGCTGAAAGGCATAACGTGCAGGCTTCTTAACAAAGGGCGAGTTGGCCCCCAGAGCATCTCGCTTCCAGCTCTTTGCGAAGCTAAGAAACAACTCGCTCTGCACAGTGCTCTTACAGCCTACCGGGAACATCTCTTACAAAGACCTGTGAAACGCTGTTTCTTTGCAGGCCTGATCTGGCTGAAGTAGAACTTCTGCCCTGGGTGTGCCACATTGCCCTAGAGCTGAAAGGCACAACGTGCAGGCTTCTTAACAAAGGGCGAGTTGGGCCCCGAGCATCTTGCTTCCAGCTCTTTGGGAAGCTAAGAAGCAGCTTGCTCTGCACAGTGCTCTTACAGCCTACCGGGAACATCTCTTACAAAGGCCTGTGAAACGCAGATTCTTGGAAGGCCTGATGTGGCTGAAGTAGAACTTCTGCCCTGGGTGTGCCACATTGCCCTAGAGCTGAAAGGCACAACGTGCAGGCTTCTTAACAAAGGGCGATTTAGGCCCAGAGCATCTTGCTTCCAGCTCTTGGGAAGCTAAGAAACAACTCGCTCTGCACAGTGCTCTTACAGCCTACCGGGAACATCTCTTACAAAGGCCTGTGAAACGCAGATTCTTGGAAGGCCTGATGTGGCTGAAGTAGAACTTCTGCCCTGGGTGTGCCACACTGCCCTAGAGCTGAAAGGCACAACGTGCAGGCTTCTTAACAAAGGGCGAGTTGGGCGCCAGAGCATCTTGCTTCCCGCTCTTTGGGAAGCTAAGAAACAACTCGCTCTGCACAGTACTCTTACAGCCTACCGGGAACATCTCTTACAAAGTCCTGTGAAACGCAGTTTCTTTGCAGGCCTGATCTGGCTGATGTAGAACTTCTGCCCTGGGTGTGCCACATTGCCCTAGAGCTGAAAGGCACAACGTGCAGGCTTCTTAACAAAGGGCGAGTTGGGCCCCACAGCATCTTGCTTCCAGCTCTTTGGGAAGCTAAGAAACAACTCGCTCTGCACAGTGCTCTTACAGCCTACAGGGAACATCTCTTACAAAGACCTGTGAAACGCTGTTTCTTTGCAGGCCTGATCTGGCTGAAGTAGAACTTCTGCCCTGGGTGTGCCACATTGCCCTAGAGCTGAAAGGCACAACGTGCAGTCTTCTTAACAAAGGGCGTGTTGGGCCCCAGTGCATCTTCCTTCCAGCTCTTTGGGAAGCTAAGAAACAACTCGCTCTGCACAGTGCTCTTACGGCCTACCGGGAACATCTCTTACAAAGGCCTGTGAAACGCAGTTTCTTTGCAGGCCTGATCTGGCTGAAGTAGAACTTCTGCCCTATGAGTGCCGCATTGCCCTAGAGCTGAAAGCCAGAACATGCAGGCTTCTTAACAAAGGGCATGTTGGGCCCCAGTGCATCTTGCTTCCAGCTCTTTGGGAAGCTAAGAAACAACTGGCTCTGCACAGTGCTCTTACAGCCTACAGGGAACATCTCTTACAAAGTCCTGTGAAACGCAGTTTCTTTGCAGGCCTGATCTGGATGAAGCAGAACTTCTGCTCTGGGTGTGCCACATTGCCCTAAGGCTGTAAGCTACAACGTGCTGTCTCCTTTCCAAAGGGCGAGTTGGGCCCCAGAGCATCTTGCTTCCAGCTCTTAGGGAAGCTAAGAAGCAGCTCGCTCTGCACAGTGCTCTTACAGCCTACCGGGAACATCTCTTACAAAGGCCTGTGAAACGCAGTTTCTTGGCAGGCCTGATCTGGCTGAAGTAGAACTTCTGCCCTGGGTGTGCCACATTGCCCTAGAGCTGAAAGGCACAACATGCAGGCTTCTTAACGAAGGGCGAGTTGGGCCCCAGAGCATCTTGCTTCCAGCTCTTTGGGAAGCTAAGAAGCAGCTCGCTCTGCACAGTACTCTTACAGCCTACCGGGAACATGTCTTACAAAGGCCTGTGAAACGCAGTTTCTTTGCAGGCCTGATCTGGCTGATGTAGAACTTCTGCCCTGGGTGTGCCACATTGCCCTAGAGCTGAAAGGCACAACGTGCAGGCTTCTTAACAAAGGGCGAGTTGGGCGCCAGAGCATCGTGCTTCCAGCTCTTTGGGAAGCTAAGAAACAACTCGCTCTGCACAGTGCTCTTACAGCCTACCGGGAACATCTCTGACAAAGGCCTGTGAAACGCAGTTTCTTTGCAGGCCTGATCTGGATGAAGTAGAAGTTCTGCTCTAGGTGTGCCACATTGCCCTAGAGCTGAAAGGCACAACGTGCAGGCTTCTTAACAAATGCCGAGTTGGGCACCAGAGCATCTTGCTTCCAGCTCTTTGGGAAGCTAAGAAACAACTCGCTCTGCACAGTGCTCTTACAGCCTACCGGGAACATGTCTTACAAAGGCCTGTGAAACGCAGTTTCTTGGCAGGCCTGATCTGGCTGAAGTAGAACTTCTGCCCTGGGTGTCCCACATTGCCCTAGAGATGAAAGGCACAACGTGCAGGCTTCTTAACAAAGAGCGAGTTGGGCCCCAGAGCATCTTGCTTCCAGCTCTTGGGAAGCTAAGAAACAACTCGCTCTGCACAGTGCTCTTACAGCCTACCGGGAACATCTCTTACAAAGGCCTGTGAAATGAAGTTTCTTTGCAGGCCTAATCTGGCTCAAGTAGAACTTCTGCCCTCGCTGTGCCACATTGCCCTAGAGCTGAAAGGCACAACGTGCAGGCTTCTTAACAAAGGGCGAGTTGGGCGCCAGAGCATCTTGCTTCCAGCTCTTTGGGAAGCTAAGAAACAACTCGCTCTAGACAGTGCTCTTACAGCCTACCGGGAACATCTCTTACAAAGGCCTGTGAAACGCAGTTTCTATGCAGGCCTGATCTGGCTGAAGTAGAACTTCTGCCCTGGGTGTGCCACATTGCCCTAGAGCTGAAAGGCACAACGTGCAGGCTTCTTAACAAAGAGCGAGTTGGGCCCCAGAGCATCTTGCTTCCAGCTCTTGGGAAGCTAAGAAACAACTCGCTCTGCACAGTGCTCTTACAGCCTACCGGGAACATCTCTTACAAAGGCCTGTGAAATGAAGTTTCTTTGCAGGCCTAATCTGGCTCAAGTAGAACTTCTGCCCTCGCTGTGCCACATTGCCCTCGAGCTGAAAGGCACAACGTGCAGGCTTCTTAACAAAGGGCGAGTTGGGCGCCAGAGCATCTTGCTTCCAGCTCTTTGGGAAGCTAAGAAACAACTCGCTCTGCACAGTGCTCTTACAGCCTACCGGGAACATCTCTTACAAAGGCCTGTGAAACGCAGTTTCTATGCAGGCCTGATCTGGCTGAAGTAGAACTTCTGCCCTGGGTGTGCCACATTGCCCTAGAGCTGAAAGGCACAACATGCAGGCTTCTTAACGAAGGGCGAGTTGGGCCCCAGAGCATCTTGCTTCCAGCTCTTTGGGAAGCTAAGAAGCAGCTCGCTCTGCACAGTACTCTTACAGCCTACCGGGAACATGTCTTACAAAGGCCTGTGAAACGCAGTTTCTTTGCAGGCCTGATCTGGCTGATGTAGAACTTCTGCCCTGGGTGTGCCACATTGCCCTAGAGCTGAAAGGCACAACGTGCAGGCTTCTTAACAAAGGGCGAGTTGGGCCCCACAGCATCTTGCTTCCAGCTCTTTGGGAAGCTAAGAAACAACTCGCTCTGCACAGTGCTCTTACAGCCTACCGGGAACATCTCTTACAAAGACCTGTGAAACGCTGTTTCTTTGCAGGCCTGATCTGGCTGAAGTAGAACTTCTGCCCTGGGTGTGCCACATTGCCCTAGAGCTGAAAGGCACAACGTGCAGGCTTCTTAACAAAGGGCGTGTTGGGCCCCAGTGCATCTTGCTTCCAGCTCTTTGGGAAGCTAAGAAACAACTCGCTCTGCACAGTGCTCTTACAGCCTACCGGGAACATCTCTGACAAAGGCCTGTGAAACGCAGTTTCTTTGCAGGCGTGATCTGGCTGAAGTAGAACTTCTGCCCTATGTGTGCCGCATTGCCCTAGAGCTGAAAGCCACAACATGCAGGCTTCTTAACAAAGGGCATGTTGGGCCCCAGTGCATCTTGCTTCCAGCTCTTTGGGAAGCTAAGAAACAACTCGCTCTGCACAGTGCTCTTACAGCCTACCGGGAACATCTCTAACAAAGGCCTGTGAAACGCAGTTTCTTTGCAGGCCTGATCTGGCTGAAGTAGAACTTCTGCTCTGGGTGTGCCACATTGCCCTAGAGCTGAAAGCTACAATGTGCTGTCTCCTTTCCAAAGGGCGAGTTGGGCCCCAGAGCATCTTGCTTCCAGCTCTTTGGGAAGCTAAGAAGCAACTCGCTCTGCACAGTGCTCTTACAGCCTACCGGGAACATCTCTTACAAAGTCCTGTGAAACGCAGTTTATTTGCAGGCCTGATCTGGATGAAGCAGAACTTCTGCTCTGGGTGTGCCACATTGCCCTAAGGCTGTAAGCTACAACGTGCTGTCTCCTTTACAAACGGCGAGTTGGGCCCCAGAGCATCTTGCTTCCAGCTCTTAGGGAAGCTAAGAAGCAGCTCGCTCTGCACAGTGCTCTTACAGCTTACCGGGAACATCTCTTACAAAGGCCTGTGAAACGCAGTTTCTTGGCAGGCCTGATCTGGCTGAAGTAGAACTTCTGCCCTGGGTGTGCCACATTGCCCTAGAGCTGAAAGGCACAACGTGCAGGCTTCTTAACAAAGGGTGATTTGGGCCCAGAGCATCTTGCTTCCAGCTCTTGGGAAGCTAAGAAACAACTCGCTCTGCACAGTGCTCTTACAGCCTACCGGGAACATCTCTTACAAAGGCCTGTGAAACGCAGTTTCTATGCAGGCCTGATCTGGCTGAAGTAGACCTTCTGCCCTGGGTGTGCCACATTGCCCTAGAGCTGAAAGGCATAACGTGCAGGCTTCTTAACAAAGGGCGAGTTGGCCCCCAGAGCATCTCGCTTCCAGCTCTTTGCGAAGCTAAGAAACAACTCGCTCTGCACAGTGCTCTTACAGCCTACCGGGAACATCTCTTACAAAGACCTGTGAAACGCTGTTTCTTTGCAGGCCTGATCTGGCTGAAGTAGAACTTCTGCCCTGGGTGTGCCACATTGCCCTAGAGCTGAAAGGCACAACGTGCAGGCTTCTTAACAAAGGGCGAGTTGGGCCCCGAGCATCTTGATTCCAGCTCTTTGGGAAGCTAAGAAGCAGCTCGCTCTGCACAGTGCTCTTACAGCCTACCGGGAACATCTCTTACAAAGGCCTGTGAAACGCAGATTCTTGGAAGGCCTGATGTGGCTGAAGTAGAACTTCTGCCCTGGGTGTGCCACATTGCCCTAGAGCTGAAAGGCACAACGTGCAGGCTTCTTAACAAAGGGCGATTTAGGCCCAGAGCATCTTGCTTCCAGCTCTTGGGAAGCTAAGAAACAACTCGCTCTGCACAGTGCTCTTACAGCCTACCGGGAACATCTCTTACAAAGGCCTGTGAAACGCAGATTCTTGGAAGGCCTGATGTGGCTGAAGTAGAACTTCTGCCCTGGGTGTGCCACACTGCCCTAGAGCTGAAAGGCACAACGTGCAGGCTTCTTAACAAAGGGCGAGTTGGGCGCCAGAGCATCTTGCTTCCCGCTCTTTGGGAAGCTAAGAAACAACTCGCTCTGCACAGTACTCTTACAGCCTACCGGGAACATCTCTTACAAAGTCCTGTGAAACGCAGTTTCTTTGCAGGCCTGATCTGGCTGATGTAGAACTTCTGCCCTGGGTGTGCCACATTGCCCTAGAGCTGAAAGGCACAACGTGCAGGCTTCTTAACAAAGGGCGAGTTGGGCCCCACAGCATCTTGCTTCCAGCTCTTTGGGAAGCTAAGAAACAACTCGCTCTGCACAGTGCTCTTACAGCCTACAGGGAACATCTCTTACAAAGACCTGTGAAACGCTGTTTCTTTGCAGGCCTGATCTGGCTGAAGTAGAACTTCTGCCCTGGGTGTGCCACATTGCCCTAGAGCTGAAAGGCACAACGTGCAGTCTTCTTAACAAAGGGCGTGTTGGGCCCCAGTGCATCTTCCTTCCAGCTCTTTGGGAAGCTAAGAAACAACTCGCTCTGCACAGTGCTCTTACGGCCTACCGGGAACATCTCTTACAAAGGCCTGTGAAACGCAGTTTCTTTGCAGGCCTGATCTGGCTGAAGTAGAACTTCTGCCCTATGAGTGCCGCATTGCCCTAGAGCTGAAAGCCAGAACATGCAGGCTTCTTAACAAAGGGCATGTTGGGCCCCAGTGCATCTTGCTTCCAGCTCTTTGGGAAGCTAAGAAACAACTGGCTCTGCACAGTGCTCTTACAGCCTACAGGGAACATCTCTTACAAAGTCCTGTGAAACGCAGTTTCTTTGCAGGCCTGATCTGGATGAAGCAGAACTTCTGCTCTGGGTGTGCCACATTGCCCTAAGGCTGTAAGCTACAACGTGCTGTCTCCTTTCCAAAGGGCGAGTTGGGCCCCAGAGCATCTTGCTTCCAGCTCTTAGGGAAGCTAAGAAACAGCTCGCTCTGCACAGTGCTCTTACAGCCTACCGGGAACATCTCTGACAAAGGCCTGTGAAACGCAGTTTCTTGGCAGGCCTGATCTGGCTGAAGTAGAACTTCTGCCCTGGGTGTGCCACATTGCCCTAGAGCTGAAAGGCACAACGTGCAGGCTTCTTAACAAAGGGTGATTTGGGCCCAGAGCATCTTGCTTCCAGCTCTTGGGAAGCTAAGAAACAACTCGCTCTGCACAGTGCTCTTACAGCCTACCGGGAACATCTCTTACAAAGGCCTGTGAAACGCAGTTTCTATGCAGGCCTGATCTGGCTGAAGTAGACCTTCTGCCCTGGGTGTGCCACATTGCCCTAGAGCTGAAAGGCACAACGTGCAGGCTTCTTAACAAAGAGCGAGTTGGCCCCCAGAGCATCTTGCTTCCAGCTCTTTGGGAAGCTAAGAAACAACTCGCTCTGCACAGTGCTCTTACAGCCTACCGGGAACATCTCTTACAAAGACCTGTGAAACGCTGTTTCTTTGCAGGCCTGATCTGGCTGAAGTAGAACTTCTGCTCTGGGTGTGCCACATTGCCCTAGGGCTGCAAAGGCACAACGTGCAGCTTCTTTACAAAGGGCGAGTTGGGACCCAGTGCATCTTGCTTCCAGCTCTTTGGGAAGCTAAGAAACAACTCGCTCTGCACAGTGCTCTTACAGCTTACCGGGAACATCTCTTACAAAGGCCTGTGAAACGCTGTTTCTTTGCAGGCCTGATCTGGCTGAAGTAGAACTTCTGCCCTGGGTGTGCCACATTGCCCTAGAGCTGAAAGGCACAACGTGCAGGCTTCTTAACAAAGGGCGTTTGGGCCCCAGTGCATCTTGCTTCCAGCTCTTTGGGAAGCTAAGAAACAACTCGCTCTGCACAGTGCTCTTACAGCCTACCGGGAACATCTCTGACAAAGGCCTGTGAAACGCAGTTTCTTTGCAGGCGTGATCTGGCTGAAGTAGAACTTCTGCCCTGTGTGTGCCACATTGCCCTAGAGCTGAAAGGCACAACGTGCAGGCTTCTTAACAAAGGGCATGTTGGGCCCCAGTGCATCTTGCTTCCAGCTCTTTGGGAAGCTAAGAAACAACTCGCTCTGCACAGTGCTCTTACAGCCTACCGGGAACATCTCTTACAAAGGCCTGTGAAACGCAGTTTCTTTGCAGGCCTGATCTGGCTGAAGTAGAACTTCTGCTCTGGGTGTGCCATATTGCCCTAGAGCTGAAAGGCACAATGTGCAGTCTTCTTAACAAAGGGCGAGTTGGGCCCCAGAGCATCTTGCTTCCAGCTCTTTGGGAAGCTAAGAAGCAACTCGCTCTGCACAGTGCTCTTACAGCCTACCGGGAACATCTCTTACAAAGTCCTGTGAAACGCAGTTTCTTTGCAGGCCTGATCTGGATGAAGTAGAACTTCTGCCCTGGGTGTGCCACATTGCCCTAGGGCTGTAAGGCTACAACGTGCAGGCTCCTTTCCAAACGGCGAGTTGGGCCCCAGAGCATCTTGCTTCCAGCTCTTGGGAAGCCAAGAAACAACTCGCTTTGCACAGTGCTCTTACAGCCTACCGGAACATCTCTACAAAGGCCTGTGAAATGAAATTCTTACAGGCCTGGTCACTAAGTCAAGACTCTCCCTGGGTGTCCCCACATTGCCCTAGAGCTGAAAGGCAACGTGCAGGCTTCTTAACAAAGGGCGAGTTGGTCCCCAGAGCATACTTGCTTCCCGCTCTTTGGGAAGCTAAGGAACAACTCGCTCTGCACAGTACTCTTACAGCCTTTACCGGGAACATCCTGACAAAGGCCTGTGA
Source organism: Equus przewalskii (assembly GCF_037783145.1). Lineage (NCBI taxonomy): Eukaryota > Metazoa > Chordata > Mammalia > Perissodactyla > Equidae > Equus > Equus przewalskii. Next base: position 41,920 of record NW_027226931.1, read on the forward strand.
AACCCATTTTTTCGCAGGCCTGATGTGGCTGAGGTAAAACTTCTGCCTGGGTGTGCCACACGCCCCCGAGCTGAGAGGCAGACGTCCAGGCTTCTTAACAAAGGGCGAGTTGGGCCCCAGACCATCTGCGTTTCAGCTCTTTGGGAAGCTAAGAAACGACTCCTCTGCCAGGTCTTACAGCCTACAGGGAACATCTTTTACAAAGACCTGTGAAACGCTGTTTCTTTGCGAGTCCTTATCTGGCTGAAGTAGAGTTCTGCCCTGGGTGTGCCACATTGCCCTAGAGCTGAAAGGCACAACGTGCGGCTCTCTGAAGGGCGGGTTGGGCCCCAGTGCATCTTCCGTCCAGCTCTTTGGGAAGCTAAGAAACCATTGGCTGCACAGTCCTCTTACTGCTTACCGGGAAACATCTTGACAGAAGGCCTGTGAAACGCAGTTTCTTTGCAGGCCTAATCTGGCTGAAGCAGAACTTCTGCCCTAGGTGTGCCACATTGCCCTAGGGCTGAAAGCTACAACATGCAGTCTTCTTAGAGAGGGGAGTTGGGCCCCAGTGCATCTTGCTTCCAGCTCTTTGGGAAGCTAAGAAGCAACTCGCTCTGCACAGTGCTCTTACAGCCTGCAGGGAACATCTCTTACAAAGGGCCTGTGAAACGCAGTTTCTTGGCAGGCCTGATGTGGATGAAGTAGAACTTCTGCCCTGGGGTGTGCCACATTGCCCTAAGGCTGAAGCGACAAGGTGCAGCTTCTTGCCAAAGGGCGAGTTGGGCCCCAGAGCATCTTGCTTCCAGCTCTTTTGGGAAGCTAAGATGCAGCTCGCTCTGCACCAGTGCTCTTACAGCCTACCGGGAACATCTTTTACAAAGGCCTGTGAAACGCAGTTTCTTTGCAGGCGTGATCTGGCTGAAGTAAGGTTCTGCCCTGTGTGTGCCACATTGCCCTAGAGCTGAAAGGCACAACGTGCAGGCTTCTTAACAAAGGGTGATTTGGGCCCATAGTATCTTGCTTCCAGCTCTTGGGGAGCTAAGAAACAACTCGCTCTGCACAGTGCTCTTACAGCCTACCGGGAACATCTCTCTTAACAAAGGCCTGTGAAACGCAGTTTCTATGCTGGCCTGGGTGGCTGAAGTAGAATTTCTGCTCTGGGTGTGCCACATTGCCCTAGAGCTGAAGGCCAATGTGCAGTCTTCTTTCCAAGCGGCGTTCGCCCCCAAGCATCTTGCTTCCAGCTCTTTGGGAGGCTAAGACAAAGTGCTCTGCACATGCTCTGCGGCCCACCCGGAACATCTCTTAAAGATCTGTGAAAACGCCGTTTCTTTGCAGGCCTGATCTGGATAAAGCAGAGTTTCTCCTGGGTGTGCCACATTGCCCTAGAGCTAAAGGCACAACGTGAAGGCCTCTAACAAAGGGCAAATTGACACCCAGTGCATCTTGCTTCCAGCTCTTTGGGAAGCTAAGAAACAACTCGCTCTGCACAGTGCTCTTACAGCCTACCGGGAACATGTCTTACAAATACCTGTGAAACGCTGTTTCTTTGGCAGGCCTGATCTGGCTGAAGTAAACTTCTGCCTGGGTGTGCCACATTGCCCTAGAGCTGAAGGCACAACGGGCAGGCTTCTTAACAAAGGGCGTGTTGGGCCCCAGTGCATCTTGCTTCCAGCTCTTTGGGAAGCTAAGAAACAACTCGCTCTGCACAGTGCTCTTACAGCCTACCGGTAACATCTCTGACAAAGGCCTGTGAGACGGAGCTCCTTTTTGCAGGCGTGATCTGGCTGAAGTAGAACTTCTGCCCTATGTGTGCCGCATTGCCCTAGAGCTGGAAAGCCACAACATGCAGGCTTCTTAACAAAGGGCATGTTGGGCCCCAGTGCATCTTGCTTCCAGCTCTTTGGGAAGCTAAGAAACAACTCGCTCTGCACAGTGCTCTTACAGCCTACCGGGAACATCTCTAACAAAGGCCTGTGACAAACGCAGTTTCTTTGCAGGCCTGATCTGGCTGAAAGAGAACTTCTGCTCTGGGTGTGCCATATTGCCCTAGAGCTGAAAGCTACAATGTGCTGTCTAATTTCCAAAGGGCGAGTTTGGGCCCCAGAGCATCTTGCTTCCAGCTCTTTGGGAAGCTAAGAGCAACTCGCTCTGCACAGTGCTCTTACAGCCTACCGGGAACATCTCTTACAAAGTCCTGTGAAACGCAGTTTCTTTGCAGGCCTGATCTGGATGAAGCAGAACTTCTGCTCTGTGTCAGCCATCTTCCCCGAGGCTGTAAGCTACAACGTGCTGTCTCCTTTCCAAACGGCGAGTTGGGCCCCAGAGCATCTTGCTTCCAGCTTCTGGGAAGCTAGGAGCAGCTCGCTCTGCACAGGACTCTTACAGCTTACCGGGAACATCTCTTACAAAGGCCTGTGAAACGCAGTTTCTTGGCAGGCCTGATCTGGCTGAAGTAGAACTTCTGCCCTGGGTGTGCCACATTGCCCTAGAGCTGAAAGGCACAACGTGCAGGCTTATTAAAAAGGGTGATTGGGCCCAGAGCATCTTGCTTCCAGCTCTTGGGGCTAAGAAACAACTCGCTCTGCACAGTGCTCTTACAGCCTACCGGGAACATGTCTTACA